>NC_039358.1:117021796-117321796 GCF_003573695.1 Papaver somniferum
AGTGTGATTAATATATCGAATGATCCTTTTTGCAGCTGCAAGATGAGATTCCTTTGGATTTGCCTGAAACCTGGCACAACAACCAACACTAAAAGAAATATCAGGTCTAGTAGTTGTAAGATACAAAAGGCTACCAATAATAGATCGATATAACTTTTGATCCACTTTTGCTCCTTTCTCATCTCTATGTAGTTTACCAGTGGTGGGCATAGGTGTTAATTTTGGAGAACACTTATCCAGGCCGAATCTTGTCACAAGATCACGAGCATACTTCTCTTGGGATAAGTAAATTCTATCCTTATGTTGTTGAATTTGTAATCCTAAGAAGAATTTTAATTCACCAACATTTCTCATTTCAAATTCCTTAGCAAGAGAGACTTGGAAGTCCTTTGCAAACATTTCAGAAGTTGATCCGTAGATGATATCATCTACATATATTTGAGAAATAACAACATCTTTCCCACTCCATTTGGTAAACAGTGTTTTGTCAGCTCCGCCTATTGAAAAACCTTTTCTAATGAGAGAAGTAGTAAGTTTTTCAAACCAGGCTTTAGGTGCTTGTTTCAACCCATACAGTGCCTTTTTGAGCCGTAGCACATGATCTGGGAAATCAGGATTTTCAAACCCCTTTGGTTGAGTAACATAGACTTCTTCCTTTAAGATTCCGTTAAGGAACGCGGATTTTATATCCATTTGAAACAGCTTAACCTTAAGAAAACAAGCATGAGCTAACAAGAGACGAATGGACTCAAGGCACGCCACAGGAGCAAAGGTCTCGTCAAAGTAAATCCCTTCAATCTGTGAATATCCTTGAGCGACAAGTCTAGCTTTGTTTCTTACAATCGTGCCAAATTCGTCAGATTTATTCTTGAATATCCATTTGGTACCAACAATATTGACATTGGAGGGACAAGGTACAAGTTCCCACACATCTTTCCTTTGAAGTTGATTTAACTCTTCATGCATAGCTTTACCAAAAAGGGATCGTTCAGAGCTTCATCAGTATTTCTTGGTTCTACTTGCGAAAGATAACAACCAAAATTGCAAATATTTTGAAGTTGTCCTCTAGTTTTAGCTGTAGAATCTCTTCCTCCAATAATATTGTTTGGATCATGATTCCTTTGAACCCAGAGATGTCGTAGAGGGACACATTCTTGTTCATCAGGGCTGCCTTGATCAGTGCTCTTCTCCTCGTCACTAGAAATGTCAGGATCAGTAACAGTTGGGATAACTTCATATGATTCTGGAATTTCTTTGACTTTCTCAATTGTCTCGGTTGGAGGCAATTCAGCAGGAGGATTATCCTGACGAAAGTTACTAATGTCGTCGATGATAACATTAGCAGATTCCATCATGACATGAGTTCTGAGATTAAATACTCGAAAACCACGACTATCAGAAGCATAGCCAAGAAAGATACCTTCATCTCTTTTGGTGTCGAATTTCCCTTTATGTTCTCGATCTTTCAGAATATAGCACTTACTTCCAAACACCCTGAGATAGTGTAGGTTGGGTTTCCTTCCATACCACAACTCATAAGGAGTGTTAAGGGTTCTAGACCGTAAATACACACGGTTGATTAAATAGCATGCTGTGAAAACAGCTTCTCCCCAAAATCTTAAAGGTAAGTTTTTGTTATGGAGCATTACCCTGGCCATTTCCTGAATATTTCCATTCTTTCTTTCAGCAACTCCATTAGCTTGAGGAGTGATAGGTGGTGAGTATTGTTGAATGATCCCCAGTTCTTCACAGAATTCAAATACCTTTGTGTCTTTGAATTCTGTACCACGATCGCTTCTAATTTACTTTAGTTTGCGACCTTGTTCGTTCTGGATCCTTTTAACAATAATCTTGAATTCACTAAGAGTTTCATTCTTATGAGATAAGAATGCAATCCAGGTGAATCTGGTGTAATCATCTACCATAACTAAAGCATACTTCTTACCAGCAACAGTGGGTTGTTGAATCGGTCCGAAGAGATCCATATGAATTAAGTCAAGTGGAGCTTTAGTGAGAATATCTCGAGATGATTTATGGTGAACTTTCGTTTGCTTACCCTTTTGACAGGCACCACATACACCTTCAATCTTTACATTGATTTTGAGAATGCCTCTAACAAGTTCTTTGTTAATGATCTTAGTTAGAAGGCGATAATTGATGTGACCAAAACGCTCATGCCAAATATGTGTAGATTCCACCTTAGTCAAATTGCAACGATTGCTAAACTGAGTATCAAGTAGATAACAATTATTTTTACCACGAGTTCCTTGAAAAATTGCTTTCCCAGTTTTGACAACAATGTCACATCCATTTGCATTGAAGACAACTCGATGGCCTTTGTCACAAATTTGACTAATAGAAAGAAGATTAGCAGTCATACCTTTTACGTACACTACATCATGGATTTCTGGAACACCGGGTAGTTTGATCGTTCCCTTCTTGCTGATGTAGCAGAAACTCCCATCTCCAAACGTTACATGACCTCCTCATAGTCAATAGACGAAACGAACCATGTGAGATTACCTGTCATGTGTCTACTACATCCACTATCAAGAAACCATTGAAAATGAGACGTAGATCTTAAAGCAAAGGCACCCATACTATTAATACTTCTCTTTTTAGAGTTTCCTGATAGTTTTGTATGTCCTTTCAGAGTATCAACATGTTGTTTAGTTTTCTTACAAAGATTACATGCAACATTCAGACTCTTTTGGAATGACATACAAACTTGTTGAAAACGATTGGAAGAATCACAACAACAATACGAGCCACTGCTTTGAAGTTTTTCTGAGTAATTCCTGGTCGCATCAGTTTTTTCATCAAACGGTCGTTGATTACTATCTGATTTACGACTATTCTTTAAAAGGGAACAACTGGAGTACTCAGATTCACCAAGGGACAATTACCAGATATCAAATCCTTAAGAATTGCAATTTCTGCAACAAGACCAGAGTTGATCCGGATTTGTTCATCCAACCCCTTTTGAAGAGTAACCAGTTTATCAGACCTTTTTCTATGGTTGTTTTTAAAACCTGGTGAAGCGTCAATTGAGACTTTATGGTCCATATAGTCAGATCGCTACAAACACAGACTTTTGAGGTCTTAAACGTGTTTGCCTTCTATGATACCAATTGAAAAAGCGGGGGTCTAACAACACCACCCAATATTTCGATCAACAATCTGTATGGACTAACTCCGAAACACTTACTAGAGAATCAACTAGACAGTTAGACTCAATCTAGATAAAAGTATATCAAGGAGTTAATATCTCTCTCTTGTTTTGATTCACTCAAGCTACTAGAAATCAGCGAGTCTATAATCAAACATAAGGAATAACTTGGACGGTACCAAAGACCAATATCCAAGGATCAATCAATATCAATCAATAACCAAAGGTCGGATTTCCAATTGATTGATTCAAACGCACAACCTGTATTATTTCAAACGCACACAGACACCACAATTTTGTTAACGAGGAAACCGCAAATGCAGAAAAACCCCGGGACCTAGTCCAGATTGAATACACACTGTATTAAGCCGCTACAGACACTAGCCTATTCCAAGCTAACTTCGGACTGGACTATAGTTGAACCCCAATCAGTCTCCCACTGATCCAAGGTACAATTGTACTCCCTACGCCTCTGATCCCAGCATGATACTGCGCACTTGATTCCCTTAGTTGATATCACCCACAACTAAGAGTTGCTACGACCCAAAATCACAGGTTTTAACAACAAACAAATCTGTCTTACACAGACAAGTCTATCAAAGGATCAATCTGTCTCCCACGGAAAAACCCTAAAAGTTTGTGTTCCGTCTTTTGATAATAATCAAGGTGAACATGAACCAATTGATAATCCGGTCTTATATTCCCGAAGAACAACCTAGATTAATCAATCACCTCACAACAATCTTAATCGTATGGTAACGAAACAAGATGTTGTAGAATCACAAACGATGAGACGAAGGTGTTTGTGATTACTTTTTTATATCTTGCCTATCGGAGAACTCTCACGATCTCAAGCCAAACAATATGATTGTACTCGTACAATAGAAGATGCAAGATCAGATCACACAACTACAATAAAAGTAGTATCGGTCTGGCTTCACACTCCCAATGAAGTCTTTAAGTCGTTAACCTGGTTTTAGAAGAAGAAAACTAAAGGTTAAAGGAGAAACGACTCTAGCAGAGAAACTAGTATCACACGGACGTGTGGGGATTAGTTTTCTCAATGCTAAATGTCTCCTTTATATAGTCTTCAAATCAAGGTTTTTCCTTAGTTGCAAAGCAATCAATATTCACCATTAGATGAAAATCTGATTTAGATTCATGCTAATATTTCTCAACCGTTAGATCGAAAACTTAGCTTGTCATACACAAATGACTATACGCTTCTAGGTTTGTTAACCGCACCCAAACGTGTACATTGTTGGTTCAATTAATAGTCTTCCCAAAGAGGTTAACCATATGAGCGTTTTATACCAACCATGTTCTTCTTCACCATAACTAGTTCAATTGACTCAAATGAACTAGTTAAGAGAGTTGTTCAATTGCAAGGAAATCTTATGTAACTACACAAGACACAATTGAAGCAAAGATGATTTGATTCACTCGAATTGGTTCATGAACTTTAATAGCCACAGTTTGTAAAAGCATTCCTTAGTATTTTAAAATTAAGTTCAGAGATCATCTTTAGATATATAACCTTCTCAACTTCGCAGACTAGGTTCGCGGACTTAAGACACCGGATAGAGTTTACAAACTCCAGCAGAAATTTTCGGGTTCGAGAACTACGTCGGTTCGCAGACTGGGTTCGCGGACTTGGCTCATGCAAGTAGTTTGTCAACTCCAGCAGAAATTCTCGGGTTTGAGAACTTCGGCAGTTCGTGGACTTGGCACTTGCCATACTTCCGGTTCTCTTGATCAACAAAGTTCGAAAACTTCGGTTCAAGGAATCCATTGGTTATGTAATCTAAACTCTCATTCCAATCATTGAAACATTCTTAGAGGACGTTATATAGTTGTTATACTATTTCTCGTCAAAGTAATTTTCAAAGTGATTGAAACATTCATGACTTTCGTCACTAGGTAAAGATAAACTTGGTCGAAGCGAAAAGCTTACCAACACATATTTCGAGATATAGATAGGCGAGGTATACTCGGCTCGAAATACCAAATGTGTATGATCTAGTCTATATATATATAGCATACGACTTTTGTCTCAAAGAGTAGGAGATAGAATAGATAGACTTTTGAGTGACAGATAAGTTCAAGTCTCCACATACCTTTTTGTCGAGAAGTTCCACCGGTTCCTTGAGTAGTCCTTCTACTTGTATGATGAATCGCCATGAAGTCCTTGATCTTAACTACACTCACTATCCTAGTCCGAGACTTAGCTATAAGAGACTAGAAATCAAGACTTACAGTTTTGATCACTAACATTGACAAACATGCTTGAGATAGCAACGCATGCGAGTTTGACCGAGCAGTGCTCTAACAATCTCCCCTTTTGTCAATTTTAGCGACAAAACTATTAATACATATGGAATACAAAAAAGATAATTAAACTTTAGTAGATCTTATTCCACATGTGTAATCTTCAACGTTCCTCGAAATCTTCGTCACTTCCAAGTACTCCAATGATCCCAAAGGTTGTAAGTTTAGCATCACCGTTGTTGAAGATCCATAGCCATAACAATGAGAAAGCATCAGTCTCGATCATTGTTATACAGTGTCATAGTATTATTACACAGTGTCAAAGTCCAATTGTATCACAACTTCAATAATAATACTATGGTGATATGTATCACTCCCCTTAGTCAATACTCCATCTCACATGAAAACCACTCCCCCTTACATAATGATCCGAAAAGCATATGTATTTTTAGTGTGAACTACATATTAATTCTCCCCCTTTTTGTTAATAAAATTGGCAAAGGTACAAGAACGGGTTCATAATGAAATTTCCGTTAGAGAAATTTCATGACTGGGAGAAAGAGACACACATCATCTTATTTAGATGCAATCATATAGCAAGGAGTTTAAAGATACAAGATAACCCCTCTAAAATTCCACAGCCGCACACCCCTCAAGATATGACCATTAAGCACAAGTGCAAAAGAACTCTCCCCCACTTGATGTCATTCCCAAGGGAACAACAACGAGCGACCTTAATTTCAAAAGAAACGAAGGATTTTGACACACACTAAGGATGACACTAACAAGACATAAAACAACCCTACATGAACTGAACTGAAGTAACCTACTGGAGTTTCAAACTCAATTGCCCAAAACATAGAGATAAGCACAGGGGCAAGAGTTATAGAAACGCTTAATGAAACAAAACAACACCAATAGATTGCCGCAAATGTTGGAATGTAGCAGTGTCTAATGGTTTGATAAGAATATCAGCCAATTGTTGTTCGGAAGGCACAAATTTCATACTTATGATACCGTTTTCATAAAGATCACGAATAAAATGGTATCTTATGTCAATGTGCTTTTTTCTTGAGTGCTCAACGGGATTATCAGTAATTCGAATCGCACTAGAGTTATCACATAAGATCTTCATTATTCCAGTATCAAATCCATAGTCAGCTAGCATTTGTTTCATCCATAGGAGTTGAGTACAGCATGAACCAGCAGCAATATATTCTGCTTCACATGTAGACAGGGATTGAGAATTTTGTTTTTTGCTATGCCAAGCAACAAGATTTAGTCCTACGTAGTAGAAACCCCCTGATGTATTCTTTCTGTCTTCGACACATCCTGCCCAATCAGCATATGAATATGGAGATAAATCAGTGTTAGTATCAAAAGTGTAAGTTAAACCATACCCGGCAGTGTGATTAATATATCGAATGATCCTTTTTGCAGCTGCAAGATGAGATTCCTTTGGATTTGCCTGAAACCTGGCACAACAACCAACACTAAAAGAAATATCAGGTCTAGTAGTTGTAAGATACAAAAGGCTACCAATAATAGATCGATATAACTTTTGATCCACTTTTGCTCCTTTCTCATCTCTATGTAGTTTACCAGTGGTGGGCATAGGTGTTAATTTTGGAGAACACTTATCCAGGCCGAATCTTGTCACAAGATCACGAGCATACTTCTCTTGGGATAAGTAAATTCTATCCTTATGTTGTTGAATTTGTAATCCTAAGAAGAATTTTAATTCACCAACATTTCTCATTTCAAATTCCTTAGCAAGAGAGACTTGGAAGTCCTTTGCAAACATTTCAGAAGTTGATCCGTAGATGATATCATCTACATATATTTGAGAAATAACAACATCTTTCCCACTCCATTTGGTAAACAGTGTTTTGTCAGCTCCGCCTATTGAAAAACCTTTTCTAATGAGAGAAGTAGTAAGTTTTTCAAACCAGGCTTTAGGTGCTTGTTTCAACCCATACAGTGCCTTTTTGAGCCGTAGCACATGATCTGGGAAATCAGGATTTTCAAACCCCTTTGGTTGAGTAACATAGACTTCTTCCTTTAAGATTCCGTTAAGGAACGCGGATTTTATATCCATTTGAAACAGCTTAACCTTAAGAAAACAAGCATGAGCTAACAAGAGACGAATGGACTCAAGGCACGCCACAGGAGCAAAGGTCTCGTCAAAGTAAATCCCTTCAATCTGTGAATATCCTTGAGCGACAAGTCTAGCTTTGTTTCTTACAATCGTGCCAAATTCGTCAGATTTATTCTTGAATATCCATTTGGTACCAACAATATTGACATTGGAGGGACAAGGTACAAGTTCCCACACATCTTTCCTTTGAAGTTGATTTAACTCTTCATGCATAGCTTTACCAAAAAGGGATCGTTCAGAGCTTCATCAGTATTTCTTGGTTCTACTTGCGAAAGATAACAACCAAAATTGCAAATATTTTGAAGTTGTCCTCTAGTTTTAGCTGTAGAATCTCTTCCTCCAATAATATTGTTTGGATCATGATTCCTTTGAACCCAGAGATGTCGTAGAGGGACACATTCTTGTTCATCAGGGCTGCCTTGATCAGTGCTCTTCTCCTCGTCACTAGAAATGTCAGGATCAGTAACAGTTGGGATAACTTCATATGATTCTGGAATTTCTTTGACTTTCTCAATTGTCTCGGTTGGAGGCAATTCAGCAGGAGGATTATCCTGACGAAAGTTACTAATGTCGTCGATGATAACATTAGCAGATTCCATCATGACATGAGTTCTGAGATTAAATACTCGAAAACCACGACTATCAGAAGCATAGCCAAGAAAGATACCTTCATCTCTTTTGGTGTCGAATTTCCCTTTATGTTCTCGATCTTTCAGAATATAGCACTTACTTCCAAACACCCTGAGATAGTGTAGGTTGGGTTTCCTTCCATACCACAACTCATAAGGAGTGTTAAGGGTTCTAGACCGTAAATACACACGGTTGATTAAATAGCATGCTGTGAAAACAGCTTCTCCCCAAAATCTTAAAGGTAAGTTTTTGTTATGGAGCATTACCCTGGCCATTTCCTGAATATTTCCATTCTTTCTTTCAGCAACTCCATTAGCTTGAGGAGTGATAGGTGGTGAGTATTGTTGAATGATCCCCAGTTCTTCACAGAATTCAAATACCTTTGTGTCTTTGAATTCTGTACCACGATCGCTTCTAATTTACTTTAGTTTGCGACCTTGTTCGTTCTGGATCCTTTTAACAATAATCTTGAATTCACTAAGAGTTTCATTCTTATGAGATAAGAATGCAATCCAGGTGAATCTGGTGTAATCATCTACCATAACTAAAGCATACTTCTTACCAGCAACAGTGGGTTGTTGAATCGGTCCGAAGAGATCCATATGAATTAAGTCAAGTGGAGCTTTAGTGAGAATATCTCGAGATGATTTATGGTGAACTTTCGTTTGCTTACCCTTTTGACAGGCACCACATACACCTTCAATCTTTACATTGATTTTGAGAATGCCTCTAACAAGTTCTTTGTTAATGATCTTAGTTAGAAGGCGATAATTGATGTGACCAAAACGCTCATGCCAAATATGTGTAGATTCCACCTTAGTCAAATTGCAACGATTGCTAAACTGAGTATCAAGTAGATAACAATTATTTTTACCACGAGTTCCTTGAAAAATTGCTTTCCCAGTTTTGTCAACAATATCACATCCATTTGCATTGAAGACAACTCGATGGCCTTTGTCACAAATTTGACTAATAGAAAGAAGAATAGCAGTCATACCTTTTACGTACACTACATCATGGATTTCCGGAACACCGGGTAGTTTGATCGTTCCCTTTTTGCTGATGTAGCAGCAACTCCCATCTCCAAACGTTACAGGACCTCCTTCATAGTCAATAGACGAAACGAACCATGTGAGATCACCTTTCATGTGTCTGCTACATCCACTATCAAGAAACCATTGAAAATGAGACGTAGATCTTAAAGCAAAGGCACCCATACTATTAGTACTTCTCTGTTTAGAGTTTCCTGATAGTTTTGTATGTCCTTTCAGAGTATCAACATGTTGTTTAGTTTTCTTACAAAGATTACATACAACATTCAGACTCTTTTGGAATGACATACAAACTTGTTAAAGACGATTGGAAGAATCACAACAACAATACGGGTCACTGCTTTGAAGTTTGTCTGAGCGGTTCCTAGTCACATCAGTATTTTCATCAAAGGGTCGTTGATTACTATCTGATTTACAACTATTCTTTAAAGAGGAACAACTTGAGTTACTCATATTCACCAAGGGACAATTACCAGATATCAAATCCTTAAGAATTGCAATTTCTGCAACAAGACCAGAGTTGATCCGGATTTGTTCATCCAACCCCTTTTGAAGAGTAACCAGTTTATCAGACCTTTTTCTATGGTTGTTTTTAAAACCTGGTGAAGCGTCAATTGAGACTTTATGGTCCATATAGTCAGATCGCTACAAACACAGACTTTTGAGGTCTTAAACGTGTTTGCCTTCTATGATACCAATTGAAAAAGCGGGGGTCTAACAACACCACCCAATATTTCGATCAACAATCTGTATGGACTAACTCCGAAACACTTACTAGAGAATCAACTAGACAGTTAGACTCAATCTAGATAAAAGTATATCAAGGAGTTAATATCTCTCTCTTGTTTTGATTCACTCAAGCTACTAGAAATCAGCGAGTCTATAATCAAACATAAGGAATAACTTGGACGGTACCAAAGACCAATATCCAAGGATCAATCAATATCAATCAATAACCAAAGGTCGGATTTCCAATTGATTGATTCAAACGCACAACCTGTATTATTTCAAACGCACACAGACACCACAATTTTGTTAACGAGGAAACCGCAAATGCAGAAAAACCCCGGGACCTAGTCCAGATTGAATACACACTGTATTAAGCCGCTACAGACACTAGCCTATTCCAAGCTAACTTCGGACTGGACTATAGTTGAACCCCAATCAGTCTCCCACTGATCCAAGGTACAATTGTACTCCCTACGCCTCTGATCCCAGCATGATACTGCGCACTTGATTCCCTTAGTTGATATCACCCACAACTAAGAGTTGCTACGACCCAAAATCACAGGTTTTAACAACAAACAAATCTGTCTTACACAGACAAGTCTATCAAAGGATCAATCTGTCTCCCACGGAAAAACCCTAAAAGTTTGTGTTCCGTCTTTTGATAATAATCAAGGTGAACATGAACCAATTGATAATCCGGTCTTATATTCCCGAAGAACAACCTAGATTAATCAATCACCTCACAACAATCTTAATCGTATGGTAACGAAACAAGATGTTGTAGAATCACAAACGATGAGACGAAGGTGTTTGTGATTACTTTTTTATATCTTGCCTATCGGAGAACTCTCACGATCTCAAGCCAAACAATATGATTGTACTCGTACAATAGAAGATGCAAGATCAGATCACACAACTACAATAAAAGTAGTATCGGTCTGGCTTCACACTCCCAATGAAGTCTTTAAGTCGTTAACCTGGTTTTAGAAGAAGAAAACTAAAGGTTAAAGGAGAAACGACTCTAGCAGAGAAACTAGTATCACACGGACGTGTGGGGATTAGTTTTCTCAATGCTAAATGTCTCCTTTATATAGTCTTCAAATCAAGGTTTTTCCTTAGTTGCAAAGCAATCAATATTCACCATTAGATGAAAATCTGATTTAGATTCATGCTAATATTTCTCAACCGTTAGATCGAAAACTTAGCTTGTCATACACAAATGACTATACGCTTCTAGGTTTGTTAACCGCACCCAAACGTGTACATTGTTGGTTCAATTAATAGTCTTCCCAAAGAGGTTAACCATATGAGCGTTTCATACCAACCATGTTCTTCTTCACCATAACTAGTTCAATTGACTCAAATGAACTAGTTAAGAGAGTTGTTCAATTGCAAGGAAATCTTATGTAACTACACAAGACACAATTGAAGCAAAGATGATTTGATTCACTCGAATCGGTCCATGAAATTTAATAGCCACGTCTTGCAAATGCATTCCTTAGTCTTTTAAGATTAAGTTCAGAAATCATTTTTAGATATATAACCTTCTCAAGTTCGCAGACTAGGTTCGCGGACTTAAGACACCGGATAGAGTTTACAAACTCCAGCAGAAATTCTCGGGTTCGAGAACTACGCCGGTTCGCGGACTTGGATCATGCAAGTAGTTTGTCAACTCCAACAAAAATTCTCAGGTTTGAGAACTTCGGCAGTTCGCGGACTGAGTTCGCGAACTTGGCACTTGCCATACTTCCGGTTCTCTTGATTAACAAAGTTCGAAAACTTCGGTTCAAGGAATCCATTGGTTATGTAATCTAAACTCTCATTCAATCATTGAAACATTCTTAGAGGACGTTATATAGTTGTTACACCATTTCTCGTCAAAGCAATTTTCAAAGTGACTGAAACATTCATGACTTTCGTCACTAGGTAAAGATAAACTTGGTCGAAGCGAAAAGCTTACCAACACATATTTCGATATATAGATAAGCGAGGTATACTCGGCTCGAAATACCAAATGTGTATGATCTAGTCTATACATATAGCATACGACTTTTGTTTCAAAGAGTAGGAGTAGAATAGATAAACTTTTGAGTGACAGATAAGTTCAAGTCTCCACATACCTTTTTGTCGAGAAGTTCCACCGGTTCCTTGAGTAGATCTTCTACTTGTATGATGAATCCCCATGAAGTCCTTGAGCTCAACTACACTTACTATCCTAGTCCGAGACTTAGCTATAAGAGACTAGAAATCAAGACTTATAGTTTTGATCACTAACATTGACAAACATGCTTGAGATAGCAACGCATGCGAGTTTGACCGGGCATTGCTCGAACAATCTCCCCTTTTGTCAATTTTAGTGACAAAACTATCAATACATATGGAATACAAAAAAGATAATGAAACTTTAGTAGCTCCTATTCCACATGTCTAATCTTCAACATTCCTCGAAATCTTCGTCACTTCCAAGTACTCCAATGATCCCAAAGGTTGTAAGTTTAGCATCACCGTTGTTGAATATCCGTAGCTATAACAATGAGAAAGCATCGGTCTCGATCATTGTTATACAGTGTCATAGTATTATTACATAGTGTCAAAGTACAATTGTATCACAACTTCAACAATAATACTATGGTGATATGTATCACTCCCCCTTAGTCAATACTCCATCTCACATGAAAACCACTCCCCCTTACACAATGATCCGAAAACCATATGTATTTGTAGTGTGAACTACATATTAATTCTCCCCCTTTTTGTCAATAAAATTGGCAAAGGTACAAGAACGGGTTCATAATGAAATTTCCGTAAGAGACATTTCATGACTGAGAGAAACAAACACACATCATCTTATTTAGATGCAATCATATAGCCGAAGCTAACAATATTCATCAAGGAGTTTAAAGATACAAGATAAACCCTCAAAAATTCCATAGCCACACACCCTTCAAGATATGACCATTAAGCACAAGTTCAAAAGAACTCTCCCCCATTTGATGTCATTCCCAAGGGAACAACAACGAGCGACCTTAATAGAGAAAAGAAGGATTTTGACACATACAAAAGATGACACTAACAAGACAGAAAACAACCCTATAGAAACTGAACTGAAGTAACCTACTGGAGTTTCAAACTCAATTGCCCAAAATATACAGATAAACACAGGGGCAAGCGTTATAGAAACGCTTAATGAACCAAAACAACACCAATAGACTGCCATAAGTGTTGGAATGTAGCGGTGTCTAATGGTTTGGTAAGAATATCAGCCAATTGTTGTTCGGAAGGCACAAATTCAATACTTATGATACCGTTTTCATAAAGATCACAAATAAAATGGTACCTTATGTCAATGTGCTTTGTTCTTGAGTTCTCAACGGGATTCTCAGTGATTCGAATCGCACTAGAGTTATCACAGAAGATCTTCATTATTCCAGTATCAACTCCATAATAATCTAGCATTTGTTTCATCCATAGGAGTTGAGTACAACATGAACCAGCAGCAATATATTCTGCTTCACATATAGACAGGGATTGAGAATTTTGTTTTTTGCTATGCCAAGCAACAAGATTTAGTCCTACGTAGTAGAAACCCCCTGATGTACTTTTTTTGTCCTCGACACATCCTGCCCAATCAACATATGAATATGCAGATAAATCAGTGTTACTATCAAAAGTGTAAGATAATCCATACCCGACAGTGTGATTAATATATCGAATGATCCTTTTTGCAGCTGCAAGATGAGATTCCTTTGGATTTGCCTGAAACCTGGCACAACAACCAACACTAAAAGAAATATCAGGTCTAGTAGTTGTAAGATACAAAAGGCTACCAATAATAGATCGATATAACTTTTGATCCACTTTTGCTCCTTTCTCATCTCTATGTAGTTTACCAGTGGTGGGCATAGGTGTTAATTTTGGAGAACACTTATCCAGGCCGAATCTTGTCACAAGATCACGAGCATACTTCTCTTGGGATAAGTAAATTCTATCCTTATGTTGTTGAATTTGTAATCCTAAGAAGAATTTTAATTCACCAACATTTCTCATTTCAAATTCCTTAGCAAGAGAGACTTGGAAGTCCTTTGCAAACATTTCAGAAGTTGATCCGTAGATGATATCATCTACATATATTTGAGAAATAACAACATCTTTCCCACTCCATTTGGTAAACAGTGTTTTGTCAGCTCCGCCTATTGAAAAACCTTTTCTAATGAGAGAAGTAGTAAGTTTTTCAAACCAGGCTTTAGGTGCTTGTTTCAACCCATACAGTGCCTTTTTGAGCCGTAGCACATGATCTGGGAAATCAGGATTTTCAAACCCCTTTGGTTGAGTAACATAGACTTCTTCCTTTAAGATTCCGTTAAGGAACGCGGATTTTATATCCATTTGAAACAGCTTAACCTTAAGAAAACAAGCATGAGCTAACAAGAGACGAATGGACTCAAGGCACGCCACAGGAGCAAAGGTCTCGTCAAAGTAAATCCCTTCAATCTGTGAATATCCTTGAGCGACAAGTCTAGCTTTGTTTCTTACAATCGTGCCAAATTCGTCAGATTTATTCTTGAATATCCATTTGGTACCAACAATATTGACATTGGAGGGACAAGGTACAAGTTCCCACACATCTTTCCTTTGAAGTTGATTTAACTCTTCATGCATAGCTTTACCAAAAAGGGATCGTTCAGAGCTTCATCAGTATTTCTTGGTTCTACTTGCGAAAGATAACAACCAAAATTGCAAATATTTTGAAGTTGTCCTCTAGTTTTAGCTGTAGAATCTCTTCCTCCAATAATATTGTTTGGATCATGATTCCTTTGAACCCAGAGATGTCGTAGAGGGACACATTCTTGTTCATCAGGGCTGCCTTGATCAGTGCTCTTCTCCTCGTCACTAGAAATGTCAGGATCAGTAACAGTTGGGATAACTTCATATGATTCTGGAATTTCTTTGACTTTCTCAATTGTCTCGGTTGGAGGCAATTCAGCAGGAGGATTATCCTGACGAAAGTTACTAATGTCGTCGATGATAACATTAGCAGATTCCATCATGACATGAGTTCTGAGATTAAATACTCGAAAACCACGACTATCAGAAGCATAGCCAAGAAAGATACCTTCATCTCTTTTGGTGTCGAATTTCCCTTTATGTTCTCGATCTTTCAGAATATAGCACTTACTTCCAAACACCCTGAGATAGTGTAGGTTGGGTTTCCTTCCATACCACAACTCATAAGGAGTGTTAAGGGTTCTAGACCGTAAATACACACGGTTGATTAAATAGCATGCTGTGAAAACAGCTTCTCCCCAAAATCTTAAAGGTAAGTTTTTGTTATGGAGCATTACCCTGGCCATTTCCTGAATATTTCCATTCTTTCTTTCAGCAACTCCATTAGCTTGAGGAGTGATAGGTGGTGAGTATTGTTGAATGATCCCCAGTTCTTCACAGAATTCAAATACCTTTGTGTCTTTGAATTCTGTACCACGATCGCTTCTAATTTACTTTAGTTTGCGACCTTGTTCGTTCTGGATCCTTTTAACAATAATCTTGAATTCACTAAGAGTTTCATTCTTATGAGATAAGAATGCAATCCAGGTGAATCTGGTGTAATCATCTACCATAACTAAAGCATACTTCTTACCAGCAACAGTGGGTTGTTGAATCGGTCCGAAGAGATCCATATGAATTAAGTCAAGTGGAGCTTTAGTGAGAATATCTCGAGATGATTTATGGTGAACTTTCGTTTGCTTACCCTTTTGACAGGCACCACATACACCTTCAATCTTTACATTGATTTTGAGAATGCCTCTAACAAGTTCTTTGTTAATGATCTTAGTTAGAAGGCGATAATTGATGTGACCAAAACGCTCATGCCAAATATGTGTAGATTCCACCTTAGTCAAATTGCAACGATTGCTAAACTGAGTATCAAGTAGATAACAATTATTTTTACCACGAGTTCCTTGAAAAATTGCTTTCCCAGTTTTGTCAACAATATCACATCCATTTGCATTGAAGACAACTCGATGGCCTTTGTCACAAATTTGACTAATAGAAAGAATAATAGCAGTCATACCTTTTACGTACACTACATCATGGATTTCCGGAACACCGGGTAGTTTGATCGTTCCCTTTTTGCTGATGTAGCAGCAACTCCCATCTCCAAACGTTACAGGACCTCCTTCATAGTCAATAGACGAAACGAACCATGTGAGATCACCTTTCATGTGTCTGCTACATCCACTATCAAGAAACCATTGAAAATGAGACGTAGATCTTAAAGCAAAGGCACCCATACTATTAGTACTTCTCTGTTTAGAGTTTCCTGATAGTTTTGTATGTCCTTTCAGAGTATCAACATGTTGTTTAGTTTTCTTACAAAGATTACATACAACATTCAGACTCTTTTGGAATGACATACAAACTTGTTAAAGACGATTGGAAGAATCACAACAACAATACGGGTCACTGCTTTGAAGTTTGTCTGAGCGGTTCCTAGTCACATCAGTATTTTCATCAAAGGGTCGTTGATTACTATCTGATTTACAACTATTCTTTAAAGAGGAACAACTTGAGTTACTCATATTCACCAAGGGACAATTACCAGATATCAAATCCTTAAGAATTGCAATTTCTGCAACAAGACCAGAGTTGATCCGGATTTGTTCATCCAACCCCTTTTGAAGAGTAACCAGTTTATCAGACCTTTTTCTATGGTTGTTTTTAAAACCTGGTGAAGCGTCAATTGAGACTTTATGGTCCATATAGTCAGATCGCTACAAACACAGACTTTTGAGGTCTTAAACGTGTTTGCCTTCTATGATACCAATTGAAAAAGCGGGGGTCTAACAACACCACCCAATATTTCGATCAACAATCTGTATGGACTAACTCCGAAACACTTACTAGAGAATCAACTAGACAGTTAGACTCAATCTAGATAAAAGTATATCAAGGAGTTAATATCTCTCTCTTGTTTTGATTCACTCAAGCTACTAGAAATCAGCGAGTCTATAATCAAACATAAGGAATAACTTGGACGGTACCAAAGACCAATATCCAAGGATCAATCAATATCAATCAATAACCAAAGGTCGGATTTCCAATTGATTGATTCAAACGCACAACCTGTATTATTTCAAACGCACACAGACACCACAATTTTGTTAACGAGGAAACCGCAAATGCAGAAAAACCCCGGGACCTAGTCCAGATTGAATACACACTGTATTAAGCCGCTACAGACACTAGCCTATTCCAAGCTAACTTCGGACTGGACTATAGTTGAACCCCAATCAGTCTCCCACTGATCCAAGGTACAGTTGTACTCCCTACGCCTCTGATCCCAGCATGATACTGCGCACTTGATTCCCTTAGTTGATATCACCCATAACTAAGAGTTGCTACGACCCAAAATCACAGGTTTTAACAACAAACAAATCTGTCTCACACAGACAAGTCTATCAAAGGATCAATCTGTCTCCCACGGAAAAACCCTAAAAGTTTGTGTTCCGTCTTTTGATAATAATCAAGGTGAACATGAACCAATTGATAATCCGGTCTTATATTCCCGAAGAACAACCTAGATTAATCAATCACCTCACAACAATCTTAATCGTATGGTAACGAAACAAGATGTTGTGGAATCACAAACGATGAGACGAAGGTGTTTGTGATTACTTTTTTATATCTTGCCTATCTGAGAACTCTCACGATCTCAAGCCAAACAATATGATTGTACTCGTACAATAGAAGATGCAAGATCAGATCACACAACTACAATAAAAGTATTATCGGTCTGGCTTCACACTCCCAATGAAGTCTTTAAGTCGTTAACCTGGTTTTAGAAGAAGAAAACCAAAGGTTAAAGGAGAAACGACTCTAGCAGAGAAACTAGTATCACACGGACGTGTGGGGATTAGTTTTCTCAATGCTAAATGTCTCCTTTATATAGTCTTCAAATCAGGGTTTTGCCTTAGTTGCAAAGCAATCAATATTCACTGTTAGATGAAAACTTGATTTAGATTCAAGCTAATATTTCTCAACCGTTAGATCGAAAACTTAGCTTGTCATACACAAATGACTGTACGCTTCTAGGTTTGTTAACCACACCCGAACGTGTACATTGTTGGTTCAACAATAGTCTTCCCAAAGAGGTTAACCATATGAGCATTTCATACCAACCATGTTCTTCTTCACCATAACTAGTTCAATTGACTCAAATGAACTAGTTAAGAGAGTTGTTCAATTGCAAGGAAATCTTATGTAACTACACAAGACACAATTGAAGCAAAGATGATTTGATTCACTCGAATCGGTTCATGAAATTTAATATCCACGGTTTGCAAATGCATTCCTTAGTCTTTTAAGATTAAGTTCAAAAATCATCTTTAGATATATAATCTTCTCAAGTTCGCAGACTAGGATCGCGGACTTAAGACACCGGATAGAGTTTACAAACTCCAGCAGAAATTCTCGGGTTCGAGAACTATGCCGGTTCCCGGACTGGGTTCGCGGAATTGGCTCACGCAAGTAGTTTGTCAACTCCAGCAGAAATTATCGGGTTTGAGAACTTCGGCAGTTCGCGGACTGAGTTCGCGAACTTGGCACTTGCCATACTTCTGGTTCTCTTGATCAACAAAGTTTTAAAACCTCGGTTCAAGGAACCCATTGGTTATGTAATCTAAACTCTCATTCCAATCATTCAAACATTCTTAGAGGACGTTATATAGTTGTTACACTATTTCTCGTCAAAGCAATTTTCAAAGTGATTGAAACATTCATGACTTTCATCACTAGGTAAAGATAAACTTGGTCGAAGCGAAAAGCTTACCAACACATATTTCGAGATATTGATAGGCGAGGTATACTCGGCTCGATATAGAAAATGTGTATGATCTAGTCTATTTCGAGATATATATACCAAAAAACTTACCAACACATATTTTGACATATTTTGAGATATATATATAGCATACGACTATTGTCTCAAAGAGTAGGAGATAGAATAGATAGACTTCTGAGTGACAGATAAGTTCAAGTCTCCACATACCTTTTTGTCGAGAAGTTACACCGGTTCCTTGAGTAGATATTCTACTTGTATGATGAATCGCCATGAAATCCTTGAGCTCAACTACACTTATTATCCTAGTCCGAGACTTAGCTATAAGAGACTAGAAATCAAGACTTATAGTTTTGATCACTAACATTGACAAACATGCTTGAGATAGCAACGCATGCGAGTTTGACTGAGTAGTGCTCTAACAATGTGAAAAACCGCTCGCAACATGCAATATATCTAAAGGCAAGGATTGTTCTCCCTCTAAATCGATTTGCATAAAAAAAGCAAACCTTTAAACTGCTATTACAGCGGAAACAAAGGAGATCCTGAGCAGAAATGTCGTTATCGGATTAGGAATGAAAAACTTCACAACATTCTTGCATGGATGTCTAAGGAAGTTATTAAATTTTTCCCTCATGTTGTTGGGCCAAATAACAGTTTCTACAATCAAACAAGACACCATAATAAGTGCTTTCTTGATTGTGCTGTTGGATCAAAAAACGCCAACAAAGGTAGGAGGAAGAACAATAACAGAGCTACTGACTTCCTAAATAACTCTGAAAAGAGAAAAAGGCATAGAAAAAGAAGGGTAAAATCCTTGTCTCGTCCTGAAAAAGAATGTGATTCCAAGACTGATCTAGACTTCATGCATATTAATAATCGAGTTACATAACTTAAGGTCAGCATAAACAAACTCAAATGGGGCATCAAAAAGACTTGGATAGCAACTGGCTCAGGTATTTCGAGTTCCTCTCTTGTTAAACCTTCTTCAACTATGATGTGTGATTCCTCTCTAAATACCCTTAAAGGAGAAGAAGTCAATGATGATGACCCAAATTCTCATCTTAACACACTATGACTGCATAAGGTTGCATCTCTCTTTTAAATAAGAAGGATGCTCTTTGTTCTCAAGATGCGTTTCTTGAGAAAGTTGGCAGGAGTGTATTGATTTTTTTTTTCGGGTTTTATTCTTCTCGAGTCTCTTGTCCCTTCCCTTCGTCCCTCCGTACACGCACCAGACCCACACGAACGCCTTGGTCCCTAGGGTTTTTAAAATTCTCTATAAATTTTATGTTCCATATAGTCAAAAGATTCTATTGAATTCTTTTTGTGGGTGCACAATGGATGGAAGCAACAAGCTTGATGAAGTCAAGCAGGACAAGACCAGCGAATTAATTGATGTCTCCATAACATGCTTTCATGCTGTTGATCATGAGAACAAACTACCAGTTCAATTATCTTCACAACTGGTAAGAAATCTTCTCCATGACTTTGAAGTTGTTCGTGAGCATCTCGGGATTGCAACAAGGAATCTTGACTTTCTAAAAAAACGAACTAAAGAAGGCAACTTATGAACTTATCCATATTCAATCTCTAGCTGTTGACAGTGTTTAAGGAGTCTTAAATCAAGTATCTTGTGTTTACTTTTGTTGCCTAGTATGTCTTCTTTTTGGCTTAGTTGGAAGAATAACTAGTGCTTTGAATAGCGATGATTGTGACTACAAATAGCTATTATTTTTCATCTTCTTGTTTTTTAGGTTTTTGATTCTAAAACTTTTTGGAGGATGATGTTTTGCGGTATTTAATCTTTATGATTTGTTATATTGCAATTTAATATGGGATATTAGTGTTTACGTTCGTGAACTATGTTGTCCCATATTTTGTCAAAAGTAAAGTCGTTCATGATCGGTATTCGTTTATTGGTTTAAGAATGAATAGACTTTTGGCATTTACAAAAGTTAAGCCTATATTGTCAATCTTTGACGGAAGATAGGTTAAAATCTTTTGTATCCAAGGATTATTGCTATTGTATATGCGTGTGCAAAAGAATGAATCCTTGTGTATTCCACGGTATTGATCTTCATTGATCCATCCTTTTTATTACCGTGAGGCTCTGTAATGTGTCTTATGTTGAGCACGATACAACAAAGTTGATTATTTTTGATTAGCCTTGTTGGTTGTTCCGTAAGATACTTTATGTTGAGCATATTAGAACTAAATTAATCATCTTGTTGGTTATTTAGTTATTACTCCACAAGTTTCTCTTGTGTTGAATATATGAACGATTAAGCCAGTCACTCTCTTGTATGGTTAACTTAGTCGTTGCTCCGTAAGTTTACTTATGTTGAGCACAATGAATTAAATTGATCACTTTTGTTTTTAATTTGATTATGTATTCCGATTAAATTAATCATGGGTTTACTTATGATTAATTTGATTGAATTTTGGATATAAAAATCATTCTCATGGTTTTGGTGTCCAATAAAAATCCTTCTTTTCTCTTGAAATTAAGGTCGCTCGTTGTTGTTCTTTCGGGAATGACATAAAATGGGAGAGAGTTCTTTTGAACTTGTGCTTAATGGTCATATTTTCAGGGGTGTGCGGATGTGGAATTTTAGAGGGGTTATCTTGTATCTCTAAACTCCTTGATGAATGTTGTTAGCTTCGGCTATATGATTGCATCTAAATAAGATGATGTGTGTTTCTTTCTCTCAGTCATGAAATTTCTCTTACGGAAATTTCATTATGAATCCGTTCTTGTACCTTTGCCAATTTTATTGACAAAAAGGGGGAGAATTAATATGTAGTTCACACTACAAATACATATGGTTTTCGGATCATTGTGTAAGGGGGAGTGGTTTTCATGTGAGATGGAGTATTGACTAAGGGGGAGTGATACATATCACCATAGTATTATTGTTGAAGTTGTGATACAATTGGACTTTGACACTATGTAATAATACTATGACACTGTATAACAATGATCGAGACCGATGCTTTCTCATTGTTATAGCTACGGATATTCAACAACGGTGATGCTAAACTTACAACCTTTGGGATCATTGGAGTACTTGGAAGTGACGAAGATTTCGAGGAATGTTGAAGATTAGACATGTGGAAAAGGATCTACTAAAGTTTCATTATCTTTTTTGTATTCCATATGTATTGATAGTTTTGTCACTAAAATTGACAAAAGGGGAGATTTTTCGAGCACTGCTCGGTCAAACTCGCATGCGTTGCTATCTCAAGCATGTTTGTCAATGTTAGTGATCAAAACTATAAGTCTTGATTTCTAGTCTCTTATATATAAGTCTCGGACTAGGATAGTAAGTGTAGTTGAGCTCAAGGACTTCATGGCGATTCATCATACAAGTATAAGATCTACTCAAGGAACCGGTGGAACTTCTCGACAAAAAGGTATGTGGAGACTTGAACTTATCTGTCACTCAAAAGTTTATCTATTCTACTCCTACTCTTTGAAACAAAAGTCGTATGCAATATGTATAGACTAGATCATACACATTTGGTATTTCGAGCCGAGTATACCTCGCTTATCTATATATCAAAATATGTGTTGGTAAGATTTTCGCTTCGACCAAGTTTATCTTTACCTAGTGACGAAAGTCATGAATGTTTCAGTCGCTTTGAAAATTGCTTTGACGAGAAATAGTGTAACAACTATATAAAGTCCTCTAAGAATGTTTCAATGATTGAATGATAGTTTAGATTACATAACCAATGCATTCCTTGAACCGAAGTTCTCGAACTTTGTTGATCAAGAGAACCGGAAGTATGGCAAGTGCCAAGTCCGCGAACTGCCGAAGTTCTCAATCCCGATAATTTCTGTTGGAGTTGACGAACTACTTGTAGAACACGCTCCTCCTTTAGGGTTAGTTTGAATTGAAAGGTAGGTGGCGTGTTTTGACTCAAGGAGACATTCTCTCTATCCAGGATTCGCAGGAGTCTCTTTTCAAAGTCCTTCTCTTCTTCTGTAGTTGGAAACATGGCGTCGTCTTCCGGCTGTGGCTCGTGGAAGTTAGCGAAGACCCACAAATCATAGTGGTCATGTCCCTTCTAGAAGTTTTTGAGGTGA
This sequence comes from Papaver somniferum, assembly GCF_003573695.1. Classification (NCBI taxonomy): domain Eukaryota; kingdom Viridiplantae; phylum Streptophyta; class Magnoliopsida; order Ranunculales; family Papaveraceae; genus Papaver; species Papaver somniferum. The sequence continues at coordinate 117,044,735 of NC_039358.1, forward strand.
GCCAAGTACGCGAACCCAGTCCGCAAACCGGGTTTGTAAACTCTGTCCGGTGTCTTAAGTCCGCGAACCTAGTATGCGACTTGAGAAGGTTATATATCTAAAGATGATCTATGAACTTAATCTTAAAAGACTAAGGAATGCTTTTGCAAACCATGGCTATTAAAGTTCATGAACCGATTCTTGTGAATCAAATCATCTTTGCTTCAATTGTGTCTTGTGTAGTTATATAAGATTTCCTTGCAGTTGAAAAACTCTCTTAACTAGTTCATTTGAGTCATTTGAACTAGTTATGGTGAAGAAGAACATGGTTGGTATGAAATGCTCTTATGGTTAACCTTTTTGGTAAACTATTGTTGAACCAACAATGTACACGTTTGGGTGTGGTTAACAAACCTAGAAGCGTACAGTCATTTGTGTATGACAAGCTAAGTTTTCGATCTAACAGTTGAGATATATTAGCTTGAATCTAAATCAGGTTTTCATCTAACGGTGGATATTGATTGCTTTGTAACTAAGGCAAAACCCTGATTTGAAAGACTATATAAGGGGACATCTATCAACTCTGCAAAACTAATCCCCACACCTTACATGTGCTACTAGTTTGTGTGCTAGAGTCGGTTCTCCTTTAACCTTTGGTTTTCTTCTTCTAAAACCAGGTTAACGACTTGAAGACTTCATCGGGATTGTGAAGCCAGACCGATACTACTTTTATCGTAGTTGTGTGATCTGATCTTGCATCTTCTATCGTAATAGTACAATCATATTGATTGGCTAGAGATTGTTGGTTTCTCTGATAGGCAAGATATAAAAAGTAATCACAAACACCTTCGTCTCATTGTTTGTGATTCCACGACATCTTGTTTGGCTACCATACGATTAAGATTGTTGTGAGGTGATTGATTAATCTAGGCTTTCGGGAATATAAAACCGGATTATCAATTGGTTCCTGTTCACCTTGATTATTATCAAAAGACGGAACAAAAACTTTAGGGTTTTTCTGTAGGAGACATATTGATCCTTTTATAGACTTGTCCGTGTGAGACAGATTTGTTTATTGTTAAAGCCAGCGATTTTGGGTCGTAGCAACTCTTAGTTGTGGGTGAGATCAGCTAAGGGAATCAAGTGCGCAGTATCCTGCTGGGATCAGAGGCGTAGTGAGTACAACTGTACCTTGGATCAGTGGGAGACTGATTGGGGTTCAACTATAGTCCAGTCTGAAGTTAGCTTGGAGTAGGATAGTATCTGTAGCGGCTTAATACAGTGTGTATTCAATCTTGACTAGGTCCCGGGGTTTTTCTGCATTTGCGGTTTCCTCGTTAACAAAATTTCTGGTGTATGTGTTATTTCAATTTTCGCATTATATTGTTTATCTTTATAATTGAAATAATATAGGTTGTGCGCGTAGATCATCAATTAGTATAATCCAACCTTTGGTTGTTTGATTGTCATTAATTGATCCTTGGACATTGGTCTTTGGTACCGTCCAAGTTATTCCTTGTGTTTGATTAAGACTCGCTGATTTTTATTAGCTTGAGTAAATCAAAATAAGAGAGAGATATTAACTCTTTGAGATATTTTTACCTAGATTGAGTCTGACTGTCTAGCTGATTCTCTAGAAAGTATTTCGGAGTTAATTCATACAGATTGTTAAGCGAAATATCGGGTGGTGTCGTTAGACCCCCGCTTTTTCAATTATTGACCTTAAACTCATTGTAACCTCGAATTTCTATTAATGAAAATGTTCCTTGTTTATCAAAAAAAACAAACATGTGCAACCATAACCACAACTAAATATATTTATTGCTTAATTTTCACCATATTCATATATTATGTTACTTAAGAGAGAGGATCCATGTACAATCTTATATGTACATAACTCATACAAGATTAAACCAATTTTTTCTTTAGAGTCCAAATGACAATGAATTTGAACACTATATTTTGATGATATGTTCCTGTAATTAAACTCTTAATAAACGTATTATTTTTCGTCAAAAAAAAGGCATTAGAAAACCTTTAAAATGTAAATATTGTTCAGACACACTTTTTTTCCTGGCTTGATTGGGGTATACCCAGATTAATTGGGGTATACCCAGATTTATATGGACATAGTGCCCTTACTAAGGGGAGGTTAAAACTGGGTGAAGTTACTTTATTACTCCTGCACTAATTAACCTAAAAACTAAACCCTAAACTTAAAAACTAAAAACCGTTTAATCTTCTTCTAATCTATCTTCTCTAATCCCTCTGCTCTTCTCCTTCCTTCATCTTATTCCATCAACCAAAAATTTCAATTTTGATTTTCTACAAAAAATGGTTGATTCTAAACGATCAAGTAGCAATAGAGATTCAACAGGTAACATCAAAAGATCAAAATCAGAGGAAAAGGTAAGGAAAAAGTTGGAACTAGTGAAATCAGTAAACCTGAAAATCCAATCTCTGAGAATGTTGAAAAGAACCCTCCACCGGCGAAAAGAAGACTGTAAGTGATTTCTAAACTCAAACCCATTATTGGTTCGTGTTTTTTGATTGTTATATTAGGTTAGAAATCGGAAACTATGATTTTCAGGATTTTTAGTCGACAGGGTTTTTTAAAAATAGGATGTCGGCCGTAGGATTTTAGTGTTAGTCGGCAAGGTCGTAACATGAAGATCATGCCGACTTTTCATAACAACCATGGTGATTCTGGAACATTAACCAGGGCTGGCATGGTAATCAATTACCAACCCTTCCAACTTTCCTTTAGTCGACATATTCTTAAAATTGTACCGTTCCGATTTTAGGTCACAAAAACCTGATTTTGCTGAGTTAATAGTCGGCATCTTTTTTTAATACGACCCTACCGCCTGTGTTTTAGTCGGCCTGATAGATGATTACAACCCCGAAGACTAAGTACTAGTAGACAATATTTAGACTAACGACTGTGCCGACCAGTGACTAGAACCATGTTTCAATGTGTATAATTTTCATATCTTTTATTTGTGTACTGTTTAGGTTCCCAGAGGAAAACCTAGAAGATATCCCTTGTGTTGTTAGTAATGCAGCAGAGCTATTGGAATTTATTGACAAGATTTATCCTACTTTAGAAAATCCTAAAGATGAAACTGAAAAGAATTGCCCTGTAAGAAAGTTACTTCTGATGGGTAAGAAAGATCCTGAAGAATTTCTAAGGTTTATGGAGAGTCCTAGCAATCCCCTCGACTATCAAGAATGCACATCATCAGAGGAGGAAGAAGAGGAGGTTGATCCAAGAACTTTTTTCAAGGCATCTGACTTTTCTGGAGTGAACCCCTATTACAAGGAGGCTGGTAACTACATAGGTCCAGATAAGGGAAAAGCAAAAGTTGATGCTGGTGAAAAAGCTAGTGATGTGGAGGAAGATAACAACAATGAGAAGGATCCATCAAATTCTTAGACTTTATTATGTTTCATTTGCTTTAGAAACTTAGATTCTGGTTTGAACTATTACATTATGTTTTGAACTATTAGTTTGTGGTTTTAGACTTGTTAAACTTATGTTAATTTTCAGTTTCAGTTGCTTTAGAACTTAATCTTTTTTATGCAGTTTTAGACAATATTTGAGTTTTATTAAGTCGGCATGGTTTATAAGCTCGACCTTGCCGACCATCCCAAGCTATATGCTATTGTGCTGTCAGGGATAGGTAGTCGGCATGGTTTGAAATCTTGACCTTGCCGATTTAAATGTTAGTAGTATAAAAATATTACCTTTTAGGTACAAAGTACAACCCATTGAATGCTCAACGGCTAGAAATTTCAAAATCAAGACATTAAGTGTGTTGTTACTATAAAAGCATTCTCAACTTTATCTTCAACCTTGCATAAAGAATGGAAGTTTCAAGTGCAACATACCCAAATATTTGTAGTCTTTGTAAACTAAGTGGTCATTTTGCAAATGATTGTCCCTTTGAAGGAAGCAATGCACACTATTGATGGTTGTAAGGGATTCTTATTTCTTATGAAAGCTGCAATAGGAGATGTATATCATCCGTATGCTTCAAAATGAACATGTTGTGGGTTATTCTATTGGATAGATGAGCGCCTAGCTCCATATGAAGATGAAGTTTCTAAAATCAACCTTCTATCATGCACAGATCCATGTTGCGACAGTAAGATGAAGCTAATTACCTCTCATAAAAAATTGTGTACCGGAAAAAGATATTATCTATGTCCCAAATGTGTTAGGGTTAATTTTTTATCGTTTGTATGCTCTAATTAAGGTTTGTATGCTCTAATTAAGTTTTTAAGGTTTGTATGCTCTAATTAAGTTTCAAAAGTTTTTAAGTTTTTAACAATCATTGCATTCGATTTTATTCGGCATTATACAAAATTGAAAGCGTGCCAACTGCTTAACAGTCGACACTTAACAGTTTATTAACCTTTACGGCAAAAGCATAGTCGGCAGGGTTATCCTCATAAACCATGCCGACTACAAAGTGTGAAGAACATCCAGGAATAATAATTTTTTTCTCTTTTGGTTGGCATGGTTGTCCTCATAAACCCTTTCGACCATATAAAGCCGGCAACCTGACGAAATCAAAACCTTGCCGACCCTTAGACAGTCGACACTGTTTGAGGGTAACAACCTTGCTGACTATTCCATGCTTTTTTTCCTTTGTTGTCCTGCATGTACAGTCGGCAACCTGACGAAATCAAAACCTGCCATCCCTGGGACAGTCGGCAAGGTCGTGTGATAAATACAATGCCGACCAAAGGAGTATACACCAAAAAACCACATCCATTTCATTCATTTGAAGTACTCCAAAGGACATTACACAAAACACGAATGCGATTACAAAAGTACTCCAAAAAGATTTCGTATTTCCTAATCATAATCACTGATCACTCAAATCTATTGCAGGGAGTTCATTCAAATCCATTGAACCTGCTTTAGTCAAATCTATGGAATATTCCTTAGACTCATCTAAAGCATTCCAAAGGTGCATGTTTTCATCATAAAGTTTCATCCATTCCCTGCTCTTGTTGAATATGAACTTTTCCAAAAAACTGAACCTACAAAGAGGAGGTAATGGACATTACTTGTTGAGTTGTAGAACAATAAAATGATTATTATCCACCAATGCGATAACAATTCTTCTATGCTTAATTTGTTCCATACAAACCGCATATTTCGGTGTAAATGCTACACATAGTCCTTTACTAAAAAAAATGTACCGCGCATGACCACGTAATCGCGAATAGATGGCCACACTCCGACATTCTCAACCAATGCTCCCATTTGATCGGTGTATTTCCCTCCGGGCCTTTAACACTAGTAAGCAATTCTTTAAAAGTCGCTTCTTTGTCCTCCATGGAACCTTCTATCATCATTGAGATATAAAACTCCTTGTCTTTTTCTAGTCGGGCGGCCATCTGATTAAGGATTTTTCGTGGGTTGTAGTAAAGAGGTTCAAACTCTCGGACTTGTGAAGATTAAATTTAAAGATTTAATAAAATTATATACAAAATTATTAACAATGGGTGCGAGAGGTAACCAAGACACTAGATTCCACTATTATGCAAAATTGAATGATAAATATTTCAAAACTCTATTCAATTCTTAAGTCCTCTTTTATCTTTAATTCACTATCAATCATACAGATTCTCAAACATTATTTGTAAACCTTAAGCATAGATTATCAAGAGATTAAACCAAGCATAACCTATCAAACTTAATAACAAATAATTAAGACAATCATTCAAACAATTTAAAACTCTGCAAAAGCAGCGATTAGGTGAATTATATAATTAAATGAAATAGTTACCCATTTATGTTGCGTGAATAGCTTCCTCCATTGCCTTGGTTACGAGGGAATTAGCTCATCATAGTATAAATGCTCTCAAAATAATTTATTATGGCTCAAAAATGGTTTACAAATGATAAGAAGAAGAGAAAATGGTGTAAACATCTAATGTGCGACCCACAGGAAGCTTCACACAAGAACGATACATATGAAATGCTGTAGTCTTTGGGAAACTACGACCCACACTCCACTGTCGCTGTCACTGTTGAAGAACGACAGTCTCTTACAGTCTATTGTTCTTCGTGTTCATCTTCATGCAGCAGCAGAAAAGAGTTTTGTTAAACTCTGATTTCGTCTTCTCTAGCTCTCCCTAGCTCCCAAAACTCTCGACACCCTTTATCTGACCTCCAAGGACTCTATTTAAACCCGAATCATGCATCGAATCTCCTCCATAACTCCACAAATCCTCGGCAGTGAAAGAAAATATTTTTGGATATTTTCTTTCCTGTTTTAGCTTTTCACGCGTTTTCTCTGGTCCAGCACGCTCCAATTCGATTACACATGCTCCAACAGGTTGCTCGATGCATGAAACACGAGCAGAACACACACAAAATCTTCCAGAAGTCGTAGAGAAACTCTTCTGCATGTGTTTTACCTGTTTTGAGCCCGTGAATTGGATATCCAATTCTAGCCAAATTTGAGCTAAGAGAACACTCACAACAGCTTTTCCATGTTAAATCACAACTTCTCACCAATTTTCAGCGATTGAATCGCACTAGAACACCTTCATTTTGCTGATTGAAAATCTGTCAGGAGTGAAAATGGTTTTCCCGCCAAAACACGAATTTGAATGTTGAAGATGATATGCCCCTTATCCTGAACTGGGGTGCGAATAGAAGATGCCTTGGGGTGACCTGGGGGTGCCCCTTAGTAATTAGGTTACCCCTTATCCAAAAGCGAGAGTCCGAATAACACTTGTCCTCCGGGTGCCAAAATCAACTTTTCGAGCCGAATTTTCCAAAAATGTTTATTTCCTAAAAATACATAAAAACACAATAATAGTACAAAAATAGAGTTCCAACAATACAGACATTGAGGACAAAGTAGACACAAAAATGTGTCTATCAAATACATCCAAACCTATTATTTTCTAGTCCTCGAGCAAATCTAATCTAAAAAATAAAATGACTACACTTAGCATGTGTAGTAAGCCGTTAAACCATTAGGTGGCCCTAGTGGCGGAGTGTTGTCTCCGGAGGGTTTACCAGAGGTGTACCCACAAAACCATTACTCCAGACCCTAGCTATCTATGCAGAACCTTGGAAAGCACTAAAGAACCTCCTTGGTTGGCATACTTATTAATTACAGGAGGAAGTACCCTGACGCGAAATTCCAATTGTTGTATACCAGTTTTCACTCAAACATACTAAAATTCATAAAAGTGACAGAGATCTACTAAGATAGTTTCACGATGGACATCATACTCGGAGTCAGACTAATCATATGGATAGATTAAGAAATGGATATAGAAAAAATGTAGATGGTTTTGATGTTAACTAGGTGAACGATGTTTCTCATATCTGTCTGAAGGACACTGCCAAAATAAACCTATCCTAAATGACTGAGATAGTCTGACTAATATCAAATCACTGGCATATACAAGGGAACCAGTGTTCGATAATCCTAACTCTAGGTCAACACAACTGGCATATACAAGGGTTCCAGTGGTCGAGTTTATTGAATTTTATTCCGTTTGGTCAAATGGTCTGGTCTAAAACTTTTTTTTTCCAATACTCAGTCACTCTATTTTACCCTAGCAGTGGTAACAACTTGAATCGTGAGCCCCACCTAATCACCTAGAGAAACATAGTTTAAAAATAAAAATAGAAACAGAAATGAAAAGGACTCAACGAGATATGGCGAAACTATCATGTTATTTCTAACACCTGAGCTCTGTGCTTTTATGAATAGACTCTTTATATGTTTCCATCTAGTCAGATTGGTCCCTCAACTCCCAAAACCAAAATGCTTTCATCCACTTAGATTGGTTAGTGCCATCCTAAATAAGCATAAATTTCTAGGCTCTGGAGTTTATTTATTATGCAACTAAAAAACTTCTCCCATACCCCCAAACTTAAACCTAACATTGTCCTCAATGTTCTAAAGATAAAATTAAAAACATGAACAAGGAGAAACTGTTACCAATGAAGCAAAAGAGATAAGGAAAGATATTACCGTGTCGCAAGAATATTGGGTTACCTCCCAAGAAGTGCTAAGTTTAAAGTCTTCAGCCAGACATCGGAAGGAATTAGTCACCTCATAGAATCATATAGAAGTAGTCGGAATAATTGTGGGTCATCTGGATCAAAAAGTATTACCCACAAGAAGAGGAAACTGCAACAGACCAAAAAGATGCCGAACATACCCTTGTTTAAGACAACTACATCTAGTTGTGGCTCAGGTTCAGGTTCTATAACTGGGTCTAGATAACAGGTTTTCATCGGTAGGATTTCCTCAAAGCTAAGATCCGGTTCAGGTATTAGAGTCTGGAAAACTCAACTAAGAACTTATAAGCACATAACAACAACCTGAATAACTGGGGATCCTCTAAGTCAGTCATATTTGACTCACACAACTGACCACAATGAAAGAGGTGGTCTTCCTTAAGAAAATGTGTCGACCCTAATATCCTAAAGTGATTAGGTTTAGTCTCAAAACTTAATAACCGACACATCTTAAAATCAAAAGTTCCCACAATTGGTTGAAAAGTTTTTGGTGGGAAAACAAAGTCAATCTTGGTATCATAGCCTGGATTAACCACATCAACCAGAGGATGGGTTTCTAACAACTGGGCTTCTTTCTGGACATCATTAGGTTCGGGAAAACGTGTATGAAGATAATCTTGTAATATGGTTGAGGCACAAATGTCAAGTCCTACAGGAGGGTACTTTCTAAGAGTTAAAGCACACGGAGAATGATAATCACCCCCAAACTTAGAGTTTTCTGTGTCTCTAGAAAGACTAGTCACAACTTCCCTAATTTCTAGGTCATCAGATTCCTGGAAATGGTCAATAGATTCTTCTAAGTTGGGTTCATCCTCACTCATTTCTACGAGTTTATCATCTTCTAAGACTAGTGTTTCTAAATCGCTAGATTCTAAAACAGTATTCTCAGGGTAAACTCTTTCCTCTAAACCATCATCACAATCATATAAAGGATTATCAGAGAAAGGCTCATAAACTAAGGTTTTAATCATAGTTACCTCCTCCGATTCACTGATAGGCACATCAAATAATGGATTATCCAACATACTGCAGGCTAAAGGATCATGAACTACATCATCTAAAACGGTGGTATCTCTAGTCAAATCCACATCCTTTTGAATAGGTGGATAATTATTAAAATTATTTGGATTTGTATTAGAAACAACACTATCATTATAAAGCTCAATCGGAGTAACAAATTCCTGATCACTATGCCTACATATTTCATGTTCTTCATCAATACTATCCTCATCATAATCATCACTGTAATAACATGAAAATGATCGAACCTTATCAAAACAAGGAGTGTTACCAATTCTAACCTCGTCCTCTAAATTAGGCAAATATTCACTATTGATATCAAGGGTAGAATTAGAAACCCTATTTTGGAAATTTAGATTATTTCGAGCAGCATTAGCTAACTGTTCATTTTCTGCCTCTAGACGTGCCTGAATTTCACTGAGCATAACACTTATACGTTCACCCACTCTCGTTTATCATCTCAGAATATCGTGTACACTCTTTTTTTGAACTATTCATTGCAACTAAACGTTTATACGTTCTTTCAATCCGTTGTTGGGTCTCTTCTAGAGATGGAACAGGTTCAGAAATATCATAATCAGGACTAGTTTCCAAAAACGAGTAACCAGTACTACAGTGTTTCTGATTTTCTTGCTCGTAAGACCAATTCGCGTGTGGATAGTAATTGGGCTCACCATGGTATGAACCATAACCTTGAAAAGATTGGCGTTCCCAACTACTATTCCCACCTTGGTCATAAAAAGGATGATGTCCATATTCAAATTCTGGTCGATACTCATTGTAATGGCTTCTATCATACCAGTTCGACATTCTTAATTGCAAGGGAATTCTACACAATCACAAACAAGGCTGACTCGACCAAATCAAACCTATAGAATATAGAAAACAAAAAGCATGATGGCTCCACTTAGATTGTTTTCTAGACCAGCTTCTATTCCTTCGAAAAGGAATTCGTTACAATTTGAGCACACCCTTCTGGAATCAATCCGAGCTAATGTAAGTTGAATCGAGGCGAGGGAAGCTCAGTGGAGCTTTGATACCCAAGGCCTCACCGCTATCACAAGGCGGCGCAGTCATGCGTTCAACTTACAGAAACCATCAAGAACTTTGAAGTATGTTTAAAAGAGTAACCAATATTTTTCGAAAGATTTTCCTACCAAGCTCGTTACCCTATCGGTCTCGTTCTAATCAAATTTTAAGCTTGGGTTCGCGTTAGGTTTCGTTTACCTAAGGCGGGAAAGAAGGGAGCGGTGATGAAATCCGAACCCTTATCTTGTATTGGTCAGGCCTTGCCCTTTACTAGGAATTTAAAAACAGTCCAAATTCGTCCTCAATCAATGAATCACTTTAAGGAATACAGTAAATCGCTTACAGGAGATTCGCGAGTGTTTCGATGGACTTACCTCCCGTACCAGACGGGGGATGAACCGTTGAAGTCGACTCGGGCCACGACTCCTATGTCATGTACGAACCCGAGGGGCCGAGACGATATAGTAATCGTCGTCCTTCCCTGCACACAGTTTATATACAATTTTTTTTTTATATATAACCCTTCCGTAGGGTTTAAAATTAAAAAAAAATTGTCCAAAGTCCAGTCCAATGAAAAGAAATACAAAAAATAATAATAATAATTACAAAAATAAAATAAAATGGAAAGTCTCTAAAAAAAAAATTCTCTCTTTTTTTCTCTCTCTTTTTTCTTTATTTTTTTGCTTTGTCTTTTTTCCTTCTCTTTTAGCTTTAAGCTTTGATTCCAAGGTCTTTAGTATCCAACTTCAAACCTGAAATACAAAGACACAACCAAAGAGACGTAAAAAGAACAAATGGAATAATAAAAAATAATAAAAACCTAAAAATTCTACCTAAGCACAAATCCGCGTTGGCGGCACCAAAATGATTAAGGATTTTTCGTGGGTTGTAGTAATGAGGTTCAAACTCTCGGACTTGTGAAGATTAAATTTAAAGATTTAATAAAATTATATACAAAATTATTAACAATGGGTGCGAGAGGTAACCAAGACACTAGATTCCACTATTATGTAAATTGAATGATAAATATTTCAAAACTCTATTCAATTCTTAAGTCATCTTTTATCTTTAATTCACTATCAATCATACAGATTCTCAAACATTATTTGTAAACCTTAAGAATAGATTATCAAGAGATTAAACCAAGCATAACCTATCAAACTGAATAACAAATAATTAAGACAATCATTCAAACAATTTAAAACTCTGCAAAAGCAGCGATTAGGTGAATTATATAATTAAATGAAATAGTTACCCATTTATGTTGCGTGAATAGCTTCCTCCATTGCCTTGGTTACGAGGGAATTAGCTCATCATAGTATAAATGCTCTCAAAATAATTTATTATGGCTCAAAAATGGTTTACAAATGATGAGAAGAAGAGAAAATGGTGTAAACAGCTAATGTGCGACCCACAATAAGCGTCACACAAGAAAGATACATATGAAATGTTGTAGTCTTTGGGAAACTACGACCCACACTCCACTGTCGCTGTCACTGTTGAAGAACGACAGTCTCTTACAGTCTATTGTTCTTCGTGTTCATCTTCATGCAGCAGCAGAAACAGAGTTTTGTTAAACTATGATTTCGTCTTCTCTAGCTCTCCCTAGCTCCCAAAACTCTCGACACCCTTTATCTGACCTCCAAGGACTCTATTTAAGCCTGAATCATGCATCGAATCTCCTCCATAACTCCACAAACCCTCGGCAGTGAAAGAAAATATTTTCGGATATTTTCTTTCCTGTTTTAGCTTTTCACGCGTTTTCTCTGGTCCAGCACGCTCCAATTCGATTACACATGCTCCAACAGGTTGCTCGATGCATGAAACACGAGCAGAACACACACAAAATCTTCCAGAAGTCGTAGAGAAACTCTTCTGCATGTGTTTTACCTGTTTTGAGCCCGTGAATTGGATAGCCAATTCTAGCCAAATTTGAGCTAAGAGAACACTCACAACAGCTTTTCCATGTTAAATCACAACTTCTCACCAATTTTCAGCGATTGAAACGCACTAGAACACCTTCATTTTGCTGATTGAAAATATGTCAGGAGTGAAAATGGTTTTCCCGCCAAAACACGAATTTGAATGTTGAAGATGATATGCCCCTTATCCTGAACTGGGGTGCGAATAGCAGATGCCTTGGGGTGACCTGGGGGTGCCCCTTAGTAATTAGGTTACCCCTTATCCAAAAGTGAGAGTCCGAATAACACTTGTCCTCCGGGTGCAAAAATCAACTTTTCGAGCCGGATTTTCCAAAAATGTTTATTTCCTAAAAATACATAAAAACACAATATTAGTACAAAAGTAGAGTTTCAACAATACAGACATTGAGGACAAAGTAGACACAAAAATGTGTCTATCACCATCTTTTTTCTTATGTATTGACATTGGGTGAGATTCTCCTCAACCGCTCCACTTAGGTGTCCCAATTGTTGGGAGGAAACGTGAAACACACAATTTTCATCCTTTGGGACGTCGTCAGTACCAATAACGAACTCTTGGATAATTTGAGGGAGTTGTACGCGATACTCTTCCAATACCGATTTTACTACCTTCCTCGGATGACCTCTTTTCTTCACAATATCTCCTTGACTTGCTTGACTCTCAAGAGGTGGAGTGTCATTTGGATTCAAGTTTGAAACGGTTGGTGTAGTTGTATCCTTCCTTGGCCGACCCCTTTTCTTTTCAACAAATTCCACATTTGCTTGACTCTCAAGAGGTGGAGTGCTATTTGGATTCAAGTTTGACACCGTTGGTGTAGTTGTTTCTTTCCTCGGACGACCTCTTTTCTTTTTAGTCGACTCCTTTCTGTATTGCGCCTCAGTATAATCATGTCCGGATGGATCGTATTTTGTACTCAAATACTCTTTAATTTGTTGCGTTTCTTCTGCCCCTGTCTTTGTGGTAGGTGGTCTACCCGTTGGATCTTGTTTCTCCGGTTCTTGAAGTTCTTCCATAAAAGGGTAAACAATCGGCATTAACTTGTGCTTCATAGTTTGTTTGTCCAACCTATTCAACTTGGGGTACTTGTCGAGGATTATTCTCCCAAGTTCCATGTCACCAAACTCTTCACTGAGATCTCCTCTTAGAGCCGGTGTGAAATATAATTGCTTCCAATAAGGATCAATATCTTCAATCGGAATGGGATTTTTATACCTACCAAGCATATGACTACATGGAAGTCTGATAGCCTTCATTATCCTACACTAACAAGGAGTGCTCTGCTTGTCATACTTTTGATACAACTTGAGATGTTTCATCATAAAACGTATTGCCCAATTTGAGACGTTGCAATGTATACCGACAAGCAACCAATTATCCTCCTTAAACTCCTTCAACTTCCTGTAGCTACTTTCTTGGAATTGCTTTTTTATCTCATTGATATCATTATTAGTGTACTCATGGATAGCATGTTGCACCGTCACTCCCATTTTGACTTGTAAAAAATAGACATTTTAGTCTCCCATGAGCTTGCTCTACCAAACTTATGGATTCAAGTTTGAAATGTTTATAGTTATAAGTAAAAGCATACACAAACCTCTCTTTGTGTGGCCTCAACCATTGTCTCTTGCAATATTCCACTACTTTGGAGTAATTAGTCCCCTAATCATCCTCGAACTCCTTCAAGTTTATCTCATATCTTGCCATACTCATCGACCAAACCAACTTATCCCATGCTTTCATGAATAACCCAAACTTGATCTCACCTTCTTTCCATTCTTCCTCTTCTTTTTTCTTCTCTTCCTCTCTCTCCTCTTTAGTTAGTTTACTATCTTCCTCATTTTCACGTTCAATGTCTTTCTTTGCCTTTGGATTTTGGATATGATTCCTACAATTATTTCTAAGATTGCATTGTATATGCCAACTGCAAAGCAAATTTTGTGCATTGGGAAAAACTATCCTCACGGCGTTCATTATTGCTTGCTCATTGTCGGTCACTATAACCCCGGGAATCTCGTCTTCGTGGTAGAGAAGCTTCAAAGTTTCCAATGCCCAAATATAGCTATCATCCTTCTCACGATCCATAAAACACTATGCCACCGTGAACGATTTCTTATCCGAGGTTTGTCCTATAATGTTCAACAAAGGCATGTTGTACCTATTCGTCTTATAAGTACAATCCATGAAGAAAACTTTCTAAAAGCACCAGGCCAATTGAATCATATCGGGATGCGCAAGAAAAATACGATCCACCTTCCCCTACTCATGGTGTCTCACCGTGTAGTTGTATTTGTGTGCCAACCATTGTGATTCTTCCATTACCTTTCTTCCATCCCATTCAATTCTTTTGATAGTTGCCTTGGCCACATAAATTGTAGACAATGAAGAAAGGTTATCCGGGTCGTCCCTCTTGAACTTACTAAGGAGCTTGCTTGGTTTAATTCCCCAACTTGTTCTTACTTGTTCGAACTCGTGCGGTTTCAACTTGGCAACTTGGCAGTGCCCAACAAGACTTTCCGGATCTTTATGGTTATGCTAACAAACATCAACTCTATTCATTCTCCACATGTTATCGGTTTCTTTGTTCCTCCAAAAAATAATATTGAATGGGCATCCACACTTCTTTGACTTCGTCTTGTACACCCTAGTCGTCTTCTTATCATACAGATAACCCTTTCTCTTGTGATTTGCGTCCGATGACCCACTACACTTGCATACCATTTCAAACGCGTTTCTCTTTGTTGGGTGTTTTTCACTAGAACGCACATCTTCTCTTTTGCTTTCTCAACGACCCACTTGATCGCGTCATCTTTTTCCTTCCACTCCAAATCATAAGCATAATGTGCGGAAGTATCAGGACCTCTAACATTGTGAGCTTGAGGCTGATCTGTCATCGGTACCAATGCAATCTATAAAACATCACAAGTTAGTTGATATGTACCGCAAAAATCGGCAGGGTCGATATATAAAACAACACCGACTAAAATAGAGCCGGTATGGTAGAAAAATAAGACAATGTCGACTAAAGTATAGTCGGTAGGGTCGACGTATCCACTACAATGCCGACTTAAACATTTTCAAATAATGTCTCATGTGTTGAAAAAAATCTGGTAGTTGGCAGGGTTCAAATTTTCGACCTTGCCGACTTAACACTGCTCATGAAAAGTCGGGCATTATTTAAATGAAGACCACGCC
Source organism: Papaver somniferum (assembly GCF_003573695.1). Taxonomy (NCBI): domain Eukaryota; kingdom Viridiplantae; phylum Streptophyta; class Magnoliopsida; order Ranunculales; family Papaveraceae; genus Papaver; species Papaver somniferum. The sequence continues at coordinate 117,059,967 of NC_039358.1, forward strand.
GGCTCTAACAGTCGGCAGGGTCGATAATCGTCGACCTTGCTGATACTGGGCAGTAAAGTGAAAAAAAAAACAAACCAAAATCCATCATTTGCACGGAAAAATCACAATCTTCACCACATAAGTTGTCTACCTGATTACTTGCAGCTCCATTCTCTTCTTCTGGGTCATTGGATTCTACGTTTGGTTCAAGACATTCATCACTTCCATACCCATCTTGAGTTTGAGGAAAATAAAAGTGAGGATCATGCATATAATCCACTTGATCATGATTTGGTAGATCATCATACAAGTACTTATCTGTAGGAGGAAAGTTAGAAAACTCCCCCACTTCAAAATCAGGATTAGAATCACTCATCTCACTCATATCACAAATTTCTCAAAAACCCTAACTTTCCCTCCCAAAACTTCCTCTACTACTTTATACTCTTTCTTACTCTCAATTATTTCCAAATCCACTCATATAATATAAATCAACTAACTAATTAACTAATCTAATCATTTCAATTAAATTAGCGTTAATCATTGTAGGGACAATTTAACCATTTTAAAAATACAAGGTTAAAGGGTGGTTTCTTTCACTTCAAAATGACATAGCTTTTGTCTTATTAGGTATACCCCCATTTAATCTGGATATACCCCAATCAAGCCAGGCTTTTTTCCCCTCATGTTCGATTTTTTAGAAAATTTATTTCCAAAAATATAAACTCATTTTTCAAAAAAAAAAAACAATTAATGAATAAAAGTTTAAACTTATATAGCTTAAGAAATTGGTTAAGCAACGGTAGACAATAGCAATTTAGTGGAAAAACTTGGTCACAATCTTGTATCAGATAGACCAACATTTGACCCTACTATACATATGAGGATCTGAATATATGATTCACACTGAGATTATATTCTCCTCTTCCTCACCTTTTTCTTTTTGTAAAACCAAAGTTATAGCTATTCCTTCGTCCAATTAACCTTTTTCATGTCCATATCATTATCAGAGACTACTAAAGAGTTAAAAGAGACTTCTTCTTCTTTTCTTTTTCTTGTTTCTTCCTCATCAACTACAGTACACGAGTGAACAAAAATCACGTGTGATCCCTCCAAAATGCAAAAGGACAAAGTTTTAGGGTTTCTCATGTTATAGATACGCAATCAAATGTGATTGCAATGTTGCATGGACTGTCCAAGGGCTCCAAAATGTATTTCTTAACCAAATAAAAATAGGGTTTGGGTTTTTTCTTTGCTTTAGATCATGAGAAATGATTTGCCCCAACATAACATAGTATATAATATGGTTATTATGCATTTGTGTTTGTTTCTTTTTCTTAGTGTTTTTTTGGGTTCCAAAGATATTCTATATCTACTAGTATTTAAATTTCGAGGACCTACTTCTAAAAAGGAAAAGAAAAAAGAATCCATCTTAATATCCATATTCCTCTCTTTTTCTCTTCTTTTATCACTGTCTTTCCAAGACTAAGACCTTTGTTATTAGTACATTTTCTTCTCCTTTTTCTCTTTAAAAATGAAGAAAGCAAAGGAAAAGAAGATACAGTCAAATACTATCTATCCGCATAATTGATTCAATCTAGCTAATCTTTACATTTATAATCTAAATATATATAAGAAAAAAAAACACAACTTTTTTCCATGCAAAATGAAAGTATATAGGATCTTCTCGTGGAAACGAACAACGTCATGAAAAGAAGGGCTTTTCTAGTTAGTGTGAAACTAAAGTTCCAATAGTCTATATCTCTAGCTAGAAGCTAAATATTATTATGACATTTTGTTTGAGGGATAAAAGGAAAAGCAATGATGTCTAGCAATGAAACAGCTTGGTTGCCGTAGGTTTACACTGAATAAATACGTCTATAAGTATCTACTTCGCTCTTTGTCGAGTGCTTTTTCGTCAAAATTTGCACTATGAAGAAGGCTGGTCTGTTTCTCCCCTGAACGAGAAGACCGAGGATATATATGCATGGAGATGGAACATTCACAGCTTAAAGCTAAAAATCCCATCATCACAAAATGCAAATATTATGATTACAAGCTTAATTAATGGAGAGTAGTGAGTACCCTTTTCTGAGCTAACTTCATGGAGCGTACTTTAATTAGTTCACAGAGAGACAGCTTAATGAGTTAGCTCTAGCTAGGTAGAGAGGGATGGTCAAATGAAAAATCAGCATGACTAGTTGACTACTTGTGTTCTGATGAAGAGAACCTGCTGATAACTTTCCTCAGAAGGCTCTGAACTAAAATCTAGCGAGCTACATTAATGGTAACTGAATGAAAAAACAACAGTAGAACCATAAGTGGCAAATGTTTGGTGTGTACGAAAGTCCAAAAAATTTAGTATTGTCTTGTTAGTTTCAACTTCATCATCATTGTTGGTTCAGTATATATTGGATGGTCAAGCAAGAAACAGAAGAAAAAAAAGGTGATCAGATCAAATTTAACTTGAATATATATACACTAACATCAATGCACACAAACAACCATACATGCATCATCATCATTCAAAAAACCTAGCTACTTTTTTCTCTATGACTACTAGCTAAATAAGAAGAACTAAAAGAGTTAAAAGACATTATTCTAATAAGTTCTAACAAGAACCAAAATGAAATAAGGCAAAATTAATAGTAGAGAACAACAAACATCTTCTAGTATGAAGAAGGCATGAGATTTAAGCCTAAATCATTCTTACTCAGCATTGACCTTGACTTGTTAATATCCATATCTGATGGAGGTTCTGGATGTAATCTCTTCTTTGATGAGTATAGTGACACACCAAACAGCTTTGTTTTACTACTACCATTGTTGTTGTTGTGTTCTTCAAGCATAGGTAGAGAAGTACTACTTGTTGTGTTGTTTGTAGTGGCGTTAGGGCTTAATGGAACCTTAAAATGGTGCTGTTGTTGTTGTTGATGATGATAATGAGATTGTTTTGGTGGTATGGGTTGTTGTGAATTAAACCCTAGGTTTTGGTTTTGGTAATTCTGAGGTTTATTTTGAACAGCCAGTGATGTTGAAGTAGGGTTACTAGTGTTGTTATTAGTGATAACAAATGGAGATTGTGACGAGTATGTGTTGCTAGTAGGATGAGCTGCAGGCTTCACATGGTTCTGAACAAAATAGATGATATCATTGTAGAGTTTCTTCATATGAGCCAACTCTGATACTAGCATTGAATTACTTCTCCTTAGTCTTTCATTATCTTCTGATAATGCCATTATCGAACTCGTGTTGCCATTACAACCACCTCCATTCATATTGAATCCTCCTCCACCTCCAGCAACATGATACTGATAATGACTTTGAGGAGATGATAATAATAAGGGATCAGCTGAGTCACACCAACTTACTTGGTCATCTGAATTATCATCAGACGGAGATATACTCAGTCTATTAGTGAATGGGTTATAGAAACCAGACCCACCACCATTAATAGAAACTTGTTGAGGTTGTGAAGTTTTTCTTCTGTGAATCTCACATAATAAATGTTTCTCCCCTTTTCTAAAGAACTCATTTGCAAACTCCCATCTGTCTGGTACTATCTTTCTAAAACCCTGAAAAACAAACCAAACACAGAAACAAAATTCATCAGCTAAATCATCAAACTATATGTATCAACTAGCTAACTCATTAAAACACCTTAAAAAGGAAAGAAAAGCCAGTATTTTTTTATACGTACATAGGTATTCAGCTGCCTAACAAAGCTTGAGAAGTTGTTGTGTTTGAAGTAGTTAGGAAGAAGATCACGAGCAAATTCAGGTGGACGCCAAACAACAAAAGTAGAATCATCTTCACCCCAGGAAACAACATGATCAGTATTTGGATCATCAACAAGCTGGTAAGTTTTAGTAAGAAATGGAGCTGGTACTGACTTGTTTGAGTCTAATGCTAACAATATACTTCCACCTTCACATGATGACGAGTTATTCATCATGTTGTTATTATTGTTACTGTCCAACATAAGAGCCATATTTTTTCTTGAAAATATAAAGAAGAAGAAGAGAAGGTTCAAAAGAAAGGTGATTTCTGTATGTGTAGAAAACTTAGAAGAAGCAGTAGAAGTAGAAGAAAAAGAAAAAGAAGATGGAAGGTTTCAGAGTGAGAAAGACAGACAGAAAAACTCAGAAAGAAACAGACAGAGCTAGAGAGAGAAGAAGAGAGTAGAAGGTGCTCTAATGAGTTTGAGGATAGAAGGTAGAGATTTGAAGGGGGTTTTGATGGGTAAGTTTGAGAGAGAAATGATGTGGTTTTTGAGGAGAATGGTTTTTTTTTTGTTGTGTTGGTTGGTTTTGGGGTTTATGAGAGAGAGAATATGTGTCTGTATGTTCTGTCTATTACTGTGAAATGTGATGTATATATTAACTAGTAGGAGAGACGAGTCTTTCAAGATAAACCCGTGACTAGTCTTCTTGCGCGCACAATCACTTAAAACCGGGGTGAGGATATCTGTGTGTGTGATGCGGTTGTAGTGCATGCCTATAGGCTCTCTTCTTCACTTGCATATTAAACTCCTATCCGCTCTTCTTCGTACATCATCCATCTTTATTTAAAGAAATCTATGAAATTTAATACATGGTGAAAGGTCTCACTCAAATCTTTAATTTTAGAAACTTCATGTGCTTCATTATCTTAGGTACTTTTACTTCACTATCACATTTTGTGAAAGTCTTGCTAGCCCTATCTGATTTGGAACAAAGATACATATCAATTTGGTACATATCTTGAACGTATGGTAGTAGTACATTACTGTAGGCCGGAGGCATATTAATTAACTGGTTTCCATGGACATGCAAGGTTTTTTTTTTTCCCTTCTAATACTATTCCACGGCTTCTCTAACACAAGGCCAGAGTTGCGTTAGTAATTTTTATGTTCCGTATTATAATACTTAAACTGCTGAGGGGATAGAAACTTGCAAGCTGCAAAATAGAGATGAGGCGAAATGAGATGCAAGAAATTTTGTTTGCGTTGAACAATGTGCAGGATTAAGTAGTAGGTGGCAGGGATTTAAAGCCTGCCATTAAAAAGGACACCATTTTCTTCTTCCATCTCGTTTTCACCTTCTAAAGACCTCTGGCTCTTCTTCTATGATATATACCGGCGTTATCATCATCATCATTTCGTTTCATTTATATCAAATCACATCACCCATAAATATATTCCAAAGTAAGTTCAAACTTCAAAGCTCTCTTTATACTTCTCCATCTATCTTAAATGTATATTCCTATTATTCAATATATACTTATTCTCAGTAGTCCACCCAAGTAACCTTTGGGTATTTGGTCATCGCTGTTCAGCTTTTTACAGTTTCTAAAACAAGCTACATATTTATCTTCTCCCCATGCAAACAAGCATACTCCCTCTGCTAGTATTTATAAAGCATGCATAAATAGGCATCTAGATAGTTTTTTTTTGTTTCTTAAAAAAGTCATGCAGTAGACATTGACCACTACTAATAATCAGGTCGTGGTTGAATTATTGAGCCCAAAAGTTTCATTAATAGTAATATTTTGGAGTAAAGTCCCCCACTGGTGATATAACAGATGTACTCCCTGGATGATGATGATGATGATGGTGATCTTCAAAACTGGAGCACTAAACAGTATCTCAGTCGCACCTGAAAATACTCGACTTTTTTCTTTCTTGAATTCAGATGAAACTCAATCATGACTCCATACTCTCAAACTTCAAAGTTATCAAAGGCCAAAAACAAGTTATCTCATCATTCGAATCTATCTATCAACTAAATACACGTACTACTTTTTGAGGTAACTTTTTCTTTCTTAATCATGATCATCATTTTATGCCAAAGCAATATTGGAAAAGTTCCCGTTATTGTGTGTTTACATTGCTAAGAATTCAGGTAAAAAAGATCACTCTATTTTAACTATCAATCGATTGACCGTTAGTTATGGACCTTCATAAATGGGGAGTAGTACCCTAATAAGAAGAAATTTGGATATTAGGAAGTAAAGCAATTGAGCCAACCCCAACAGTTCCCAAATCAAGACTCGGTAATGCATGAAATTATGAATGAATGCGTAACTTCTACAAGGTAAAATTTTGACAACAGTAAAAAGAAAGCAAAATTATTACGTGATTAACAGTTGTGTTACTCGTCGTGAGTGTTAGACCCATGTTGTTGGTAGGGCAGTTCCTTTGTACCGTTGGGCATTAACTTTTTCTCTTCAGATGACATCTTTCTCGTCATAGATAGACAGTCCTTGGCGCCCATAACAGAATTCAATGCTCTCTTAAAAATCATTCAAAATCCTTCCTTGTACCTGAATACTTTCACGGGCAACTAGTACGTTTCTTATTCATTTTTTCATGAAATAGGGACAGATTCCTAGTGCACATATTAGATAGTCAGAGCACGTGGATATCAGTTTGAATTCTGTATCCAACAGCCATGAACACAAATCAATCTCTCTCTCTCAACACTCCTTTGTTCTTTTACCTCTGTATTAACCTCCCGTTACGTAATTATACCAAAATCAAAGGGAAAATTGACCAACACTCCGTACTCCACAGGACAATAATTTGCTAGCACAACAGAGTTAACCCCAAGAATGCAGCAGTGTAAGTGTGTAACGACGAATAATGCATGTGATTATGAGTTGGAAGTTTCATGTATTAGTGTGTCCACTGTGTCAGTTTCAAGTCCCAATATCCATCGCTGCTACTACTGCTGAAGTGCTTCCTCCATGTATGAAATATATAATATCTTCTTCGAAATCTTTCTTTGTTCTTTCCTTCCTTTCCCTCCACTTCTCTTCTACTTCCAAATTTCCAATTCAAAGTTCAAACCTCTCTCTCTACTCTCAGCACTAACAAACTGCAAAAAAAAAAAATGAAAATGGGTGCAGCGACTGACATGGAGAGAGACAGTTTGAATGTACTGGATTTGTTTAATAGAAAACGCTCGTGATCTCTTCTTTCTTGTAGTTTTCTGAAATATAATGGAAACATATTTTCAATTCACTATCCACTTACACCAGATGACCACTTTTCCCCCACCCACCTTCGTCCCTACAAAACAAATTTAGTACATTCAGAAGTCAGGAGTCAGGACCACTTCATCATCCAAAATAATATGATAATACTAGTTGATCAGTTGTTAACTAATAGACTTGGGGTTAAACGCTCATGAATTAGCAAACTCAGAGATAACTTCAACAGTTTATTGCATGTATACAGAGGTAAGTCTGAAGTTATGCATACAAACTGCTATACTATTTGTAGGCAACCAACCCAGTATATTTCTACACTAAGTCATAAACGTCGTATGTAAATAAAACTCGTAGCTAACAGAGTGTGCTGCATGATGAAACTGGAAAGCTCATAGAGTGCACTCCATGATGATCATATCCCCGCCTGAGATGAGTCTGGACCCAACAAAACCCTTCAAGAATAGTCTTTGGCTCACAGGTTATCAGTATTTTTCAGTCATCAGCAGTTCCGACTACGGATAGCCCCACCACCATGGCACCACCACCACTAGCTATATATCACCAAACACAAACAAAAGAAAAATTTAAGAAAAGCTCCACACACTGAGAGAGGAAGGAAGAAGATTCTGTTCCAATATTTAGATTGAGAGATAGAGAGACATGAACCCCACATCCAATCACATACTGCTCATCCATCACTTAGTCACACACTCACATCCCGCACATGACCACCGCCAAGATTGTCTTTCAAAAAATAATTTATAATACGACATAAAACTTAAAAGTGAATCCAAACTAATGGTGTTCTCAAGGAATAAGACATACAGAAGATTTAAAATCAACACATATATTTGGATCAAAATGAGAAAGGACACAATGATCTGGGGACATTTTTGTATTTTAAATATGTACAAGAGAAATGCAGAAGTGCAGCAGAACTATCTCTCCGAAAAGAATCAATTTTCCTCTCTCACCCTCCTAGTTCTGCTTGCTTCTTCTCTCTTCTTTTAAAATCTGTTTAACAAAACGACAATCTACAGAGGTTCTTCTTCTGTCTTTTTTTTTTCACTCTCTTTTGTCTCTTCCTCTACTCCCCTCACACTCCAATTGCACGGTTAGAAGCACAACTCTTCCACTTTCTATTATTTTACACTAATATGATAATAACAATGGGTACTAATAGCTACTTTCTCCGTCTAAAAAGATATGAAAGGTTCCAGCAGTACTTCTTCAACTGCATCACACAACAAATTTTAGTGGGTCACGAGGAAATAGCACTACCCGGATGAACAGAACAAAATACAAAAAGACAAGAACATTTTTGTCTTTGTAGTACTTGCTTACTACTACTACATGACAATTGCTACCCTTTTATGTGATTAACAATGACCATTTCAATCCTGATACAACCCCTGAAAATCTAGATAGATCGTTTTTTTCTTTCATTTTCATGTAAAATCTTGGTTATTAGAGCTTAAAGCTTAGAAGTCAGAACTACATCACCAAAACATAAGTAATTCAGATCTAGGTTAGTGTTACTAATTAACTATATATTGCCTGGTGAATTATTCTTGTCCTAAATCCCTTGTTATAAGAGCTTAATTACCGTTCACTGGAGTTCTGCCCTAGAATAATATGTTTCTTAATTTGGGTTTAGTATAATAATAGGGTAAACTGATAAGATTCGACTACTGTCCTTCGAGAAGAGAACTATACAACTCAAATTGCTAATCTCCATCTTTCAAAACTACATAAAAATAATGAAGTTGTGCCTCTTGATAAACATTTGTTTAATTAAGAGAAACAAATTTATGTTCTCTAGATCTGCTGATCACATCAGCTAACCACTTGCCTTTGTTGTTAATAATTCATTAATCTGATCTATGAAAAACACAATAAACTATATTTATGCATGAGAAAATCTCAGAACAACCACATGAAACCAAATCTCTTGTTCCATCTTCAGCTCTTAAAAAGACAGATGGTTTATTGGATATAAACCAATACTTCTATTTTCCTATAGATAACTCTCTTACTCTTCCTCATATATGCTAGAAATACCTTCCTCGACATTGGTAAAACAATGTTGACTTATTTAGAAAGTCATGGTACTATTTGTAAACTAGTTCCATTTTCTGGTGATGAAAATCTAACCAAACAAGCTCAAATGAAAAAGACTATGATTATAATGTCGGTGCTACAGGTCCTTGAGCCAACATATTAGACCAATTAATGCAACTTAAAAGTAGTTCTAGAATCAAAAAAAATTAAGAACTAGTTGATTGATAGATACTACAGCTAATAATAGAGCATAATCAGGAACATCATCAAAATTTTATTACTAAAGCAGGAAGAGAATTGTGAGGGCCACAAGAATAAACAGCTACGAATGAATACTAAGACTTAGCAAGATTAGTTGATAACAGTAATTAGTCTCCTATCAGCAAAGAAAAATAAAAAGTAAACAAATTTTAACGAACACTTTAGACGCATTAAAAGAAGAGAACAAGAGGTGTCTTTTCTCTATAATCGTTCTTTTCTACTAGCATATTTTAACCCCCACACTTTTTTTCTGAAAGACACCCCCTTTCATTTCTTAAACAAAACTATAAAGTGACTGGAAGGAAAGATTCTACAAAGATATGTGTTGCTTTAGTTGACATGCATATTCGTAATTCATGCACATCCTCTCTATGAATATAAAAACATGGCTCTAGGACATGTTATTTGAGCAAAACTGTGGGACGATATGGATCATATCAAGTGGATAGGATTACTCTACATACCAACCTTTGAAGTGAATGTATACAACAAACATGTGCCCGTGTGTGTGATTAAGACCTAATAAACATAACTAAACAAAACGTGTGGTGGGTAAACGTCAACAAAGCAAAGAGATTAAAGATATGAGTCATTTGGTGGTTCCTATATTTTTCCTTTTGGTGTATGTTAAGAAGAGCGAGACATAAAGGCTGTTAGATCACATGCATATCACCTTATTTTCTTCTTCTTCTTCTCTTCTTTTTATGTTACTTCCTAAAATAAGCACTAAACTAAAGAAAGAAAACCTAAAAGGGTCCCACCCTTTCAAGGCTGTTGTTACTGCTCAATCCAAGGGATCAATTTTATGAGAGATGAAACCCAGACCACCTTCCCCTTGTTATACCATCATTTCATGCAACATTAAGGACCCGCCACCTTCTCACGTCCATTAGTCCAAAAGAACTTATCTTTTAAATTCTCTTTTCAATGAGACCTTAAAGTAATGTTCTAATCTTAATCAATCAATAAAGCATGAAATTTAATTATTTAGACATGATCAGGAGAAGATTGATTGATACCTCTGTAACTGTTCAATGCCTATATGCCCAAGCCATCTGATCTTTGATCCTGCGGTTATCATCAAATGGAGGTAATCCTGCTGAAGGCCCAAAAGAATATTTGGGACAGTATACCTACAAAATGTTAGTAATATATTAAGACAACCTAATTAGTATAGCTACTTTTATTAGTAGGTTTCAGGATAATTCATATTTATGCCTGTGTCGATTCACCCAAGGATACTAGCAGACATTGGCTTTATAAACAATACAGAAAGGTAATGTAGATACAAAGATTGAAGAATCTCATCAAGTTGGATGATATTCAGGCAAGATGCAAATGCATGAAATGGTGAATAGTGATGATAGTCCTCGATGCATTTGAGAGTCTTTGTTTAATCATGCACTAATATGTGCAATATACTGGCAATATATTTTATACATTGTTTAATCTTGCATATTGAATTCACCGTTAACGGTACAGAATATGAACACCTAACTCAAGAATATGAACACCTAACTCAAAATGAAGCACATTTGGATTAAATTCATGACACTGATGTTTTTGTGTTTTGGTTACTCATTAGGGTCTTAGCTTCAAATCATGGCTACACTAACTTATTATGTTTTAACTGTGAGGCTCCACTATACAGTACTTACTTGTCTATTGGACGACGGACGACCAATTTCTTCACTAGTCTACGCTCTACATCCACCAATGAACTCACTGCCTTTTTAAGGACCTACATTCCATGCAGATATCAGTATGATTGATTGGTAAAATCAAGACATGTTAAAAGTATATACTGTGCTGATGCTAGGTCAAAAATTAATCTTCTGTGCCCATGGGCCTTGAAATTTCAAAAAGGTAAATTATTCATGCACACATGCACAGCAGGCCGCAGATGGGCTTTTTGAAACCATTAACTACAGCTCCCAACAGTGTGCATTATGTTAATTATGCTTTGATGACTGGATATTGAATCAGAGCTGATATCAATTATTAACATGTATAGGCATCGACTACTGCATATTTACATGAACAACTAATAAAACATTTGCTACGGAAAGGAAAAGCAGAAAAAAGAAAAAGAAAGGGAGAACAAATGATTTCAAGTGAATTTTATCACCAAATGATATAAACCCAAACCAAAACATAATTCCTGATGTACAAACATCTGTTCTGACAAAAAATAAATGGTGGGGAAAGGATCCCACCCCGATATGAGAAGCTTTTACAGAGAATGGGATGAAAAGAGGAAGGAATGATTGAAATGAAGCCAATACTTTATTAGTACTTGCAGAATAAGTGTCATCCCACAAATGATCCAACTCTCTAAATTCTTTTACTCGAAATGAAATATCTTGACTACGATGATATGTTTGTGAAAAAAGGAGGAAAAAGAGTTAGACAAGGCGGGCAAGACCATGTGAAGGTTCGGTGGAATGAGTTTGATGGATGGTTTAGTGTATACAAAATATACAGAGTAAGCACAGCAAATATATCATATATATATCTTATAACTGGTCTCGGCTAATATAAATCTCATCCACCTAAGAAAAATGGATATAAACTCATAACCAGCAGCAAGACCAAAACCAAAACAAAATAAAATATTAATATGAATAAAATCTCAAAACAATGTTCAAATTATTAAGACAAATAAAGCAAGATATAAAATCAGCTGAATTAAAGTTCTGCAGAAAGAGGATCCTTATAGATAAACCACCTTCTCATGATATGTTTTAACTTATTATGTTCTACTTTTACTGTTCGTGTACATGCTGTTCTGTTTGGTGGGTGTAAACTATACATCCTCCATTTTTATACCTGTACAACTTTCTCGACATAAAGATTTAAACCTGAAAGATTCTCACCTAAAAAAAGAGGTTTTCCAGCTATTCTGAATCGAGCATCAGGATAAACAAGAGTTTCCTCTGAAAAATCGTCTAGAGACGCATGATACAAAAGTCTCGAGAACAGCTTATCTAAGAAAATGCAGGCCAAAGATGACATGGATCTAAGTCCGCCCTAAGAACCAATGAGAACCTAAGTCCGCCCTAAGAACCAATGAGAACTCAAGAAATTAAGGATCGGTTTATAGTTCACAAATACAGCATACATTAGTAAAACAATGCAGAGCCAATGCAATGAGTATTTTTTATGATTATGAAACTCTCTTGTGTTTGAAGTAAGTGATCCTCAAAGGTTGAGGATGGTAAATTCCTAACAACTAACAGAAATTTATGCCTATGCAAGTACGCAACTACGGTGTTGGGCTTATGAACCTATACTATACTCAAAGATACGTAAATACTACATCCGTGTGCCAATCAAGTTTAAAAGAACCATCATATATTGCACCTGAGAAAGCTTTTTTTTTTTGCTTGTTTTTTCTCAATACCTGTTGTCAACAAACTACGTGTTTTAGTGGTTTTTTTCTTTTTTTGTTGCAAAAGTCCAACTTTAAAACCATGTAACAGACATAGCTTGGACACAACTAATGTAGTAATGTAGGTACATATTTATTATTGTCTCAATATTTGTTACTTCAAAAAGAATGAGCTTGCTTCAAAATAGAAAAACAAGAGAAATACTGTGAGTAACAAGTGATACAACGTCTCAGTTAAACAAGACATAGAGAAACCAACTAAAATGACTTGGGTAATGACTCTAGTATGATCAATGAGTTCACCAAGCGCTAGGGACTCACTAAAAAGCAAAGAAACTTAACTTACTTTTATATGAATACGCTGAAGAATCATGAATAAACTGGAATCCGCTCCAACTGCGTCATTAACCATAATTTCTCAACAATGAGGTCACATCATCATACCTGCCATGGCAAATTTAAACTTTTGTGTTCATCATTTACAGTAGAAATGCATACTCATGTTATTCTAGGTTTGTTATGTCAACGGTCAAACCAAGAAGACTACTGCCAGAACTGACACCATATCTTCTCAGTTAACCCACTAATGCCTCTAGACCAAATTGGAAGGTTAAGTAAAAGCAAGTGCATATCACTTCACTTCCTGCAATAAGAATCTAGTATCTCACCTACCCCTTCTCATGATACACCTGCCTGACCCATCTGAATTGCAAAGGTGAAACTTACCACAATCTCTTTAACACGAATAGTTCACAGTAAAGTGTCCATTTCCCTGTAAAACAACCCTAAGCAACCATCTCTCGTATAGTTATACATTCGACAAAGCTTACATCAACGATGAGTCTTACATGTTTCATTTCTCCACCTCCAAGGAGCAATACAAACAAGATGAAGGAATATACAGCGCTCATCTATGATACATCAGGTCATTACCACCGTCCAGAGGCCTTACATGACATATAGTTTACTTACTATATCAATGACTATCATTTGCATCAGGATGGCTGCTGAAAACAAACAAAAGAAATTAAACTAACATGCACAACAGAAAATCATACTTTTTGTGTCCTATGTACATGATGTTATGGAGGTAGTGGCAGTCTGGATGAAGCGAGAGATTGTTAGAGCATTGAGTCAAAATGTAGCTTACGAGATTTCTGGTTTTTGTACAGCTCCACTGATTTCTAGTATACATCCAGGTAACCACCAATATCTGGAGAAAAGACCAAAACCAAACAATTTGCAAGAACACTTAAGATAACAGAATACAATAGTTACAAATCAATAAGTATGAGGATGATCAAATCCGTATTTCCAGTTCCTCATCATATAGAAGCTTTACTTGAAATCAGGATAAACCGTCAAAAATGAAAATGATACGTTGATAACTTGGTATAATGAATTTGAAATAACAACCCTGATCAATCCTGGACTGAATATCTATGACTACTTGCCATCAGAATACATGTCAACTAAAACCAGACCACCACGACCGAAACCAGCTTTCGTTTTCCAATATTCTCCTTAATTGGCACTGAGTGTCAAGCATTAGATGACAGTAATTAACAAAAAACAAAGATATCAATGTGCTAAGTCTCTTTTGGGCCAGAAATTTTACACTGGTTGAATCATGCAGCAAGACATAAAGAACTATCTCACGTTGTACATAAACACCTTAAGATGTTACATGCATATGTAGTGCAAGATCGAACTCAGACCCCACTCTGCATCTGTAGTGCAAGAATGAACTCAAACCCCACTCTCAGATCTACCGAGAGATTGAGAATAACAATCACAAACAACTCATATTCAGTTTCAGTTTATAACAACGTAAGTATAACTTACTATATTATTTCGAAAGCTAACAATGCCTCAAAGCAATCAAATCAACAAAAAACTATACAATTTTATTTAAAATATAAAGGGTGTTTCAACAGCAGCATCAATAACACAGATATCCTACCAGGGGCATGATATTGTTTGAAGCAAGAATGAGAATATCACATATGGTTGTCTAATCAAAGTGGACAAGATTGAGTTACAACACTGAACCTATACCATCACATATAGACCTCCATGCCAATAAACTTCGAGATCTGACAAAGAGGACAAAAGCTGACCTTACTCTCGCAATTTTTACACAAGCATAAGTGCCTGCAAGGCAACAACAACATGCATGCTTCATTATATCCACAAACTTTGCAGGTCATCAACTTTTCCAAGCCTTTGTGCTCCTTGCAAACAAGTTGGTTTATTGTCCCGCCATTGCAAAATGACACTGTGTCATCTAATTCACTGTCACCACACCCTTCTTTGCTATTTTTGTTTTGTACAGACACTTTCTGAAGATTGATCCTAAGGGTAGTAATCATGTTCTCGTTACTCTTAGCTTGATGTTTCCAGTTACCTGCATCTACCAATAACACTCTTATTTGCTCCTCGAGCTCAGTGTTCTTCTTGTTTACATCCTCAACCTCCATTTCTTTTTCACGAAGGTTTTGCAGGATTCTTTCTTTAACAAAAGAAAAAGTTTGCAACTGGTTTGCCCGAACCTTCTTCTGGATTGTTTGCCTCAACTGCTCACCCTATTAGTAAGAAAACAACTTAGGGATAAATTTTTCGGAAACATCAATAATCTCCAAGCATTCAATAGCCTTTAACAGATACTATTGGCATCTAGACTAAGAAGCTAGAAGCGTTCCGGATAAACCAAAGGTTAGGGGAACAAACTAAAATCAAATGAACTTTCCAATCAATCAAGTATTAAGGTCTAACATTTTTTAAACAAAAATGGAAGTCACAACTCCCAAAAACCAGATAGAACCCTAAGACGGCAAGAGCGTAATCATAAAATCGAAATAAACAAAATTCCTTTTACCTGAACTTTGATTAGGTGATCTATTTCTGCATCCTGTCTCTGCAATTCTTTATTGATCGAGTCATCCAATAGCAACGAAGACTGAAATTCTACAGAACTTTTATCATCCAAAGATAAACCTAATCCCGTTGGAACAGAACGCATTGGTAATAAACCAGTCAGAAAGTTATTGTTGTTTGTATCCAACTCCTCCTCTTTTATCAATCTCATCTTCTTAGGTTGAAAACCATTAATCCATCTTCGATCAACACCACCACCCTCACCACTGCTATCTGTTGCAGGATCAAATCCACCGACATAAACCACCGGCACAAGGAATTTGGGTAAAATCATTCATCAATACAAAGATCAATAGATTCTTAGAGAGAAGATAGGGCAGAGAGATTACAAGGAGGTATATACTGCGGGAGAGATTGATCAACGAAACTCGTTGAGTTAGGCATCTGATTATCTACTGCAAATAGATTTCTAAAGAGAAAAACAACAAAATCAATCAAAAACTGAAGAATTATTTTTTTGCAGAAATAGATCACCAAGATCAATACAAGAGTTCGTTGTTTCGTACCTAAATGATGATTTAGATAGAAAATGTTGTTGTTGTTGTTGACGATGATGAGGTATTGTGGCCATTGTTGAGAGTTGAAGAAAAACTCCAGGAAACTGAGATTGAGAGAGATGGGAGACTGATGTGGAGAGAGAGGGGGAGGGGTATAAGCGTATAGTATACGTTTTTTCTGCACTTGTTTTTATGTTCCCGAGAATCTCTTCGGACACTCTTTTACCATTTTTCACGCGGGAATCAGTTGCGAACTGATACAGTTTAAGTGTAGTGGTCCGAGTTGACTCAGACTGCTCAGTCTGTTTTTAGTAATTAGACCGAGTCATCTATTTGTGAAACGGTTCCCCTTTGCCCTCTTTGTCCTTGTGTGTTTATCCACGCCCGTAAGTTTGTCCGTTTGGCCAAATAGTTATACTCTCTCATTCAAGTCAAGAATCTGAACCTTTGTGTTTGTCCAATCGACTTTGCAAGTAAAGAAAACTCAAGTCAAGAGTTTGAATCTTTGTGTTTCTCCAACCGACTTCGCAAGTGTAAAGACTAGAAATATACTCGGTTAAAAAGAGAGGCGTGTTTGTACATGAAACAAGCCTATATTTTAAAAACGGAGGTGGCAAGTATTTATACCAAAAATATTTTGATTTTGGGCCGGTGGTAATTGGTGAGTACTACACCCACTTCATTGAAAATGGTATTTTTTTTACGATTTTGGCGAATGGTTTGCAATATATTAAAAAGTAGTTTGCGCTCAGATCAACTAAATCCAGACAGATATTTTGGTTATGGAATGTCCCAGCGGAGTTGTCATATCCCGGTTTTAACCTTGATTTCTTAATTTTATACTTTTACCTTTACAGAAGATATTACATGTTTATCCTTTGATGATAATTCATTTTCCTTTTGTATCATCACTTCATTTTCATCTGTATACGAACCAGAAAAATCAAATTTCAGTTTCATCTCTCACTTCTTCCAAGCCTAAATATAATCGAAGTTCAGACAAAACCTTAATGCAATCATGGCAATCATAAATAAAATACTGAGATATCCGGATGCAGACGATCCCTGCAGAGGTGTTGACGCCTCTTCTAAAAACCATAATCTCTTTTCTGATCGGTAAAGATTATGATTTATTATGTAGATAGAATAGCAAGTACACAGTACAGACTTTGGATGGATACTTCTCATACTAAATATGAGAAACCCTTACACAACAGACTCAGCTCAGCCTAAAAGGCAAACATTGAAGAAATGCAAACTCATATTAAAGATACGAGGGAGCCCACATACAAATAAATACCCAAGTCTAAAATAACTAGACCAATGAAAAAGCCTAAATACATAAAGAATCATTTTCCTCCATTAAGGAGAAAATCCTAAAATTTGGAATCCTTCGTAACAACCCTAATATGCCGCCACATTTACCATTACCCTCATCTGCCAAACCGTCGCCGCCGCAAGGGCATCCTCTTCCTCAAACAAGCCGCCATTGTGAAATCCGTCGCAGTACAGTATTATCATCCCCATAAACAAGTACATGTTCTTGATGAAAAATAATGATTCCAAAAAAAATGCTGATTGAAAGAAAAAATATAATAATAACTATGGTTGGCAAAAACCCGAGCAAATCGACTATACTTCATAATATCCAATCTCAATGATGAACTCTTCTCTGAATAAGAAGAGGAATCCCTGAAACTCATCATTAGAGACTTAAAATAAGATCTGGAATAAGAAGATATGCCAAAAAAACGCCACAGTCACAACCACAACCACCTCCAATCAAATCATAGTGATGGACCTGTCTCTGCACATAATCAGAAACCCCAATAGAAAAAAACAACACAAAATAGCTTAAAAACACATAGTTATGGCATGAGAAGATCATACCGCCGGCACCCCCACCACCACGATTAGAAACTCGCAACACCCTACAAGATGTTATTGCTGACTTGATAAATATGATAAAGATATGACTAGAAAGATATGCAAAAGGAAAAATGGCATAAAAACAAGGTTGAAGATTAAGAATCAAAAAACCACAAACAAAAAAGAAAAACTAAGAACCTAACCTAAGTAGAAACTACGTTAATCTGCTCGGATTCGGTCGTAGAGACCAGTTCTGAGCAGAGAAGACTAACAGAGAAGTAGGTTTTTTGTTTGGTGAAGAAGAGTTTTCTAAAATCCCTAATCTTCCAGAACCCAAAATCTCTAACCATGCACAATCTGAAGACGATGGAGATAATCGGTTGATTATTCAATTGTTGGGTCTGGATCGTAAAAGGTATAAAAAAATTCTGAATAAGTTTTACCAATTTTAGTAACTTTTCAACTATTTGCATGTATGATTGTAGAATAAATTTGGTTTCAAAATTAAAATCTGAAGTAGATCTGGTTCATTTTAATAAAAATGTGCCAATTCAAACTTATAGACAATGTATATGGCTCAAATTAATTTTGGAATAACATTGAGGAACTAGTTAATATAATTTCAATCAATCTAGTAGACTATGGTTGCAGTAAGAGTGGAAAAATTTGTATTTGTGGATAGTACAATATTCTGAACAACGTTGTTGGGTTGATTTTTTGTATGTGATTTAGATGAAATTGTAATTGTAAGTATGTTAAATGCTAATAAGTCATGTATCCATTTCTTATAAAATTGAATAGTTGTTTATAACTCATAAAATGTTAACCCCTTTAGCGGTGTTAATCAAGATATAAAAGTTGGGTTTTTGTGCTCCCGATCGAGAGATGATCTATATATGTGTTATATATAGTATGATAATACTAGCTCGGATGCATTACTTTTTGGTGTGAGATAATGATACTATCTTCGTTAAGTTGTAGTTATTAAGATGCTTGAATTTTAATATTGTACTTTCATTTCGTCTAGTTATTACATGTTCTTCAACTAACTCTAATCAGTCTGATTCCCATTGGTTGTTTCTTTTCTGTTAACTTGCTAAAATCTTTAATAAACATGCATGTAAATTCAAATATTACTTCCTAATTAAGAAAAAAAAATCCTATTGATCCCACTTATTGAATTGCAAGCGGTGTAAATAAGAAATCATTATGAAAGATTTAAATATCCCGGTATAATCTTTATATAGAAAAAAAAAAACAGCGAGAGAGCAATGAAAAACATTGTAATAATTTACGACTTCCAATTCAAAAAATATTTTATGTCTGGTTATATAGTGTTGTAACTTGTAAATTGGAATACATGTGATTATCGTGGTTTGCTTTTAACTTTCCAGTTTTGTTGATTGCTAAGAACGAAATGTTAGTCTTAAACTTGAAGATTGACTTTTTTTATATAACACTTATCCAAGTATTACTATCTAAGTATATATTTTTCGGTCATTTCTAGTTGGAATTGGTTGTATTGTTATATTTTAGAACATGATGTCGTATTTCCTTGGCATGGATTTAGATGGTTGCCCCGTATTTTATTGGACTTTTTTATATTTTAGAATCTGACTTCAGATGGTTTCCCCGTATTCTTGGCCTGTCCAATATCACTTGCATGTGAAATGACTTTTTGCCATTTTCACCAATTTGTTTTTCTTTTGCTTCAAATGATTCTGAAGTACCTAAAAACTCAAAATCAAACACAACATACATAGTTTATAAGAAATATAGTAAATAAAGTATACACAATAGATAATAATCAAGTTGTTTTCGACACCTATCACCCGTGCACTCTACTTGTGATGTTAAGGATGTGAATCTCTTCTTCCACACATGCATGTTTTGCTCACAGATGTGGCAGGAAGATGAAAATGAGTTATTGGACTGGTATACTTATTAGGATAAGGAAGTGAGGTGTTATGCAACTTGTGCTAACACCTTCAACGGAAACACTATTGTTTCTCCAATTGATAATTTTACTTTCATATAATTATATTTACCATATCTGAAAAAAGAAAAATTGAAATATTATTTAAATAAGAATATAAGATATTAAACACAGATTAAGTTAATTAGTTTGATTGCATATTACATGAGTCTTAAGTTGGTTAAAAATAAAGTAAAAAAGAGCTTGACGTTGGCCTTGTGATTTTGACCAAAAGTCAAAGGATTTTCTTAATTTTTTTCTTTAATTTTCCGTATGTGTTCTTCAATTCTTGAGGGGTTAGGTTAATTTATGTTCAGTGTTGTTGGTTACATGAATATCCTAGCAAATTTTCCCGTATTCTCTTCTTCATGTGGGATATGGGCTCTAGGGGAGGTTTTGCAGGATCTGCATCTGATAATGGTAGATCTATGTCTTTTATTTCTGATTTTCCATCCGGTCTAAAAAATCAAGTACCTCTGCAATCTGGATCTAGGAATAAATGGTCGTCGTTATTTGGTAGAAGGATGAGTTCAGCCCTGAATAAGTTTTTTCCTCCTAGATTTGAAGAAGGTAAGAGAGTGGAAACCAAAGTATCTATTATTTTGTTTGAAAAAAAGACTCGTAGACATGGTGGTGGAGTTTCTGGCTGGTAAGAAGCTGACATTTCATATGATAAGGAATATTATTATCAGAGCTTGGAAACCTAGAGGTAATTTTCATTTACATAAAAGATGATAATATATTTCTCGTTGAATTTGATGAGATTTAAGATATGAGTACTTCTCTAGAACATGGAGCTATTTTCATGGCAAATCACTTGTTCTTTGTTCAACCGTGGTACAAAAATGTGCAAAGTGATATAGTTGAATTACAAATTGTTCCCGTATAGTTTAATTTGAGGCATCTACCTCTGTACATGCTAAATGCTAAAAGATTAAGTACAATTGCTAGTTATGTGGGAGTGCCTATTATGATGGATAAAACATACTCTCAGTGGGATAAGAATGAGTTATGCAAGGGCATGTATCGAAATAAGTGTTGATTGTGATTTTTCTTCTTTAATTTCTCTTGTTATTGATGGTAAGGATATTGTTGAAGTGAAGGTTGAGTATATTTGGAAACCACCTAGGTGGTTACATTGTAAATGTTTTGGTCATTTCGTTACTAAATCCACTCATAACCCGAATCCACCAGTCAAGGCAGCTGAGAAATGGGTGGCAAAAAAGAATGTAGTAAGTGTGGATGTTGATGGTTGGATATCCAAGTCAAGTAATATAGGTAGATATCCAAAAGAGAGTGGTTTTTTTACTTATGGAGAAGATGGCGGTTAAGTGTAATGACCCGACCCTTTACCGATATTGTCCCCACTTAGCCACTGCGGTTATCTAGCAGTGTAGAGTTTTCAATGGACACCGCTGCGGTCATCCGGAAGCAATTTCCCAAGAGGTCACCAATCCTTGGACTACTCCCACTCGAGCACGCTTGACTGTAGAGTTATATGCCTACTTTGGAGCCAATTATGCTGAAAACACCCCAATGTTAGGAAAGGACAAACAATTACCTATGTTTCATTCGGCGAACCCGTTATTATGATACCACCACCTTAAATTGGAGTCGTCCTCGGCTCCAGAATATATTCAAGCCCAGATCTTAGATATTCCCTTCCCCTCATGAGACGAGTACCTGATCCAACCCATTCAGCGTATTCTTTCACCCTCGGTAGGTGATCCGTCGTCGACTCTGATACCATTTGTAATGACGCGATCATCTACTGATACCGTCCCCACTTAGACGCTACGGTTATCTGGCAGTGTGGGGTTTTCAACGGGTATCGCTAAGGCCATCCAGCATGAGGTTCCCAGGAGGTCACCCATCCCTGGATTACTCTCGCCTGAGCACGCTTAATTGCAGAGTTTTCTGCCAGTTCTGGAGCCAATTGTGCTGAAAAGTTCTCGGTATGAGTAAAGGACAAACAATTACCTATATTCCATTCGACGAACCTTCCCCGTCGAATAAGGGTATTACATTAAGGGACAAGTTGATGTTAGGACTGATCTGATATGATGATGTTAATAATAGGCAAGTTAATTTGGAGAGTTATGTGCTCAATGATATTTTTGTTTTCCAAGCTAAGGAGAAGAATGAGCTTTTGATGAATAAAAAAATTATTTTATTATATAGGTGTGCTCAATGATATTTTTGTTGTCCAAGCTAAGGAGGATAATGAACTTCTCATCATATTATTAACCATGTAACGCCTAGGTGCTCGAATGAGCATGCACCAAAATATTTTGTAGACCAGTTGGTGAAAGGATGATTATTCGAGAATTAGTTAACACTTGATAACAAATCAGTTAAGTTCCAATTTTATATCCTCGCAAATTCAATGTGTGCCTCGAGATAAACCTCGTTGTTTATTGAAGAAGACATTTAGTGTTAAGCTCATCAAAAAACTAATACTTCGTATATCGAACCCAAAAACCATACAAAACATAGGTTTTTTAATTATAATTACCATATCTGGCCTTGTAAAGAGTCATTCCTAACAAGTCAAAGTAGTTATACATTTCAGGTTTGATTCGTTAACTGTCTGTAAAAATGATATGAAATCTGCTAAAAAAGTGTCGGAACCACCTAAAATTCGAAGTTAAAATAACATACAAACATCGAATCATAGACCAACCCCAGAATATTTTTTCTTAATAAAAAAAGCAACATAACCACATAAAAGAAATGACTTCGTGAACTGCTAAATTTGCAAACCCCTTGGGCCTAACTTCGAGAACTGCTATTGGTTTGCAAAATGTTTTTTCCAACTACGGGCTTTAGATGGTTGCCCCTAAACGACCTTCGGGAAAAGTATGATCAATGTGCTAGTGATCTCAACCAATCCCTCAATAAGGAACACAATCTATGTGAAGTTGTACATTGAGTCGTATTCAAACAATATGAATAAATTCATTCAAGAATTGAACGTAACTAAGCAAAAGGTTCGTGTACTTGAGAATACTATCAGAAAGGCATTACACGAGAAAAATTGTCGGTGAATAAATTCATTCAAGAACTGAACCTAACTAAGCAAAAGGTTTGTGTACTTGAAAATATGATCAGAAAGGCGTTACACGAGAAAAATTGTTGGTTGAGACTCATTCTTCAACAATGGATAACCTCTGTCAGTTGAAAGAAAAGGCTGAATCAGATCTCATCTTGGAGCATAAGCAATATATTTTTCTAAAAAGGGAAAACACAAACTTAAAGTGGAAACTGAGCTAAATATCCGAGAAAGGCTCTGATATTCCTTCAAAAACACTATCTGATAATGATAAAGTCAATCCTGCTACAACTGATAAACAATGGCGAAATATACAACTAAAAGTATATGGATTAAAGGTGGATGGGTTGAAAAGTTCTTTAAAACGTTATTATAAGAAAATGGATCAGAACATGTTAGAAAATAAACAATATTTGTAGCATAAACATTATGATGAGCTCGAACGGCTGTTTGTGTTGTATACAATAGGCCAATGTCTATTTCCAAATGCTAGCTCAATGGTATTAATTGGTTTTCTCGAATCATTAGAAGATTTAGATCAAACACCAAGATATGACTGAGGGTCTCCAATTTTATCAGAACTTTACATAGCCCTTAGTTATTGTTCGATGTGTGCTTTAATGCATTTTTGGGAGTGTTGGAGGTAAGAACCAATATTTTTCACACTATTTATATATTATTTTGACATGGTAAATGCATTAACCAATAATATTATTATTTTCAGTATTGGTGGTATAAATATTTCCTCCTTTGTGAATCTTCTCTTCTCAATCCTACCAATGTATTTCCAGTCATACAGAAGCACGAAGCCGAAAATTAGGAAAAAGTACAGAATGAAGATGGTCAGCATGCTTCCATGGTTCATAGGATTCAACAGTGGTGTAGAACAAGTCTTAACCTTGTTTCCATGTTGTGTACAATAATCCTTGAATTTGAATAAGTGGAAGTCCAGCGAATGCTAGAGCTAAGGCTTAAGGGGATTGTGTTACACAGTCCTATTTCTGAAAAAGGCGTTTGGTATTACGACGAAAAACTATTGTTTTTTGGTATTACAATGAAAGACTACTTCTTCGGTTGCAGAAAAGAATGGCGATAGCCATCAACCCCTATCCAAGTGAAGAGATTTCTCGAGATGACCAGGAGAAATTGATAAGGGATAGTCCACATAGGGAAAAAGCTGAAAATTTGATCAAGGAGCCGAGCTCTAAAAATGAGTATACCTTTATTGGTTTAACATTATTTTCAAGCCCAATATTTCTATGCAACTGCAAAATTTGGGTTAGATGGATTTCCTAGCTATAGGTAGGATGTCACTTGTGATGAATATCTTCCTTCTCAACCACCACCAGAGATGGGGGGCACATTTACATATCCTAGTCAAGCGGGTTCATCGTCGACTATGCCACCATTTTCCTTGGGAATTACAAACTCTATCTATGTCTGGAGATATTGTTATTGTTCTGATTGTTTCTAGTTCACTTGAACGGACTTATCCATATTGTGGGGTAGATGATACACCAGAGCAGTACCACAATTAGTTGAGCGATTATCATGATCTACTACATGGATTTCATAGATTCTACTTGAGTGAAATACACAGAGTGTGGGAAAGCACGATGTTTGACATAAATCCAGGATATTCCAGTCATAGTAGTACAGGTCCAAGTCATGGAAGTACGACTCCTAATGTGTACTCAAGTCTTGGTGGTAGAGGTACGAGTCCTGGTGGCATAGGTACGAGTCCTGAAGGATCAAGTCAGCGAAGTCATATAAGTGAAAGAAGAAGTTTGAGAAGTCGTTCGATGCAGAATGTACCAAAAAGTTCTACTCCAAATGTAATGTTGGATACTCAAGTAGTACGTGAAGATGATGAAGTCATTGATGTGGATACAACTCCTGGATGTTTGTTTAACCAATTTCTAATTGGCACTATGACTCCCGGTGGTGGCTTGAACATTAAAGCAGTTAGACAATATACTTTCTATACCCTAATTTTCTCAACCACATCAGCATTTCAACCATTTCAAGCTACCGCATTTCAATATCACTATCATTTCCCCCATCTGCATGAGTACTCTCGTTACTTTTCAAGGTTATGAAGATCTGAAGAGACTCAACCACCAAGTCAGTCTCAAACCTGCTCAATCTCTAAAATGTTGAACATCACTCTTGATCCAGAAAGCATGACCAATTGAGTAGTTTATGGATGTAATTTAATTTAGATATTTTTAATGTAATCTTTTTGTTTTTATTGATGAAATATATCTTAATGTTCAAATCGAAACTAGTTTTACAGATTATTAAGTTCAAACGTTTAATTAAAATTAACCGCAATTACATTACATATGCACATGAATTTTATAGAGTTGATAGCATTCATCATACTTAAACCGTCTTTTGTTGTCTTCAACGAATTTGGTATGAGTTTAGTTCATCGATTGACATCCACATCCCAGGATGATCCCCTTTTATCATCCAGAAAATTTGAACATACTTTCTCACTTTGTTATTGATGAAGCAATACCTTTCTTGAAGACACTCAATTGTTCTTCTTGAATTTGCGTGACTTAAAATCATAAACCTTCGAAACACAGTGTCCCATAAATTAAAAGTCCCTAAATTGAAATCTCTATCGCTTGCAACTGATGTCCAACATCGAATTAGAGAAACATCTTCTTCTCGAGTGAAATGAGTACTAGCTAGTTTGGTGTAGTGAACACTAGCCATGTTGAAATGAATTTGAAGTTGATATGTTGTGAGTTGAAATGAATTTGAAGTTGAATATTTATTGGGGGGTGAATTCCTGGCTGTAGATGATGAACTGCTTAACGATGATCATACCGACGAGCGATAGCAAAACTAGATGTTAGAGCACTGCTTGGTCGAACTCGCAAGCGTTTCTATCTCAAGCTTATTTGTCAAATTTAGTTGATCAAAACTATAGTCTTGATTTCTAGTCTACTTATAGTTATGTCTCGGATTAGGATAGAATGTGTGGTTGAGCTTTAGACTTCACGACGTTCACCGATTGAAGATGAAGATCTACTGAGGAGAGTTTAGAGGAACTTCATCAACAAAAGGTATGTGGAGACTAAAACTTATCTATCTCTCGGAAGTCTATTATATTCTATCTCCTAATGAAACTAAGTCATATAGTTATATAGACTTTTATATTATACACATTTGATATTTCGAGCTGAGTTTAACTTGGTTATCTATTTCTCGAAATATGTGTTGGAAGATTTTTGCTTTAGATACGTTCATCATATTCTTGAAAAGTTTAGTTGGAAACAATTTATTTGTTGGAAACTAAATAATAAGTCAAAAGATGATCATGTGGAAATTGTCTTGAAACATCTTACATGATTTGCGTCAGACAATCATTTGATGTCGACTCGGAAAGTTTCGTATTGATCATTCGATCACTTGAAAATTACTTGAAGCTAATAGTTTATGTGAGACAACTATTGACGTCTTTTAAGGATGTTTGAATGATTGAAATGAGAGTTTACAACAAAAACCTTTGTCTGGATACATCACAGTATGCGTACCTAGTATGCAAACTGTTTTGGTATGATTCAAGTCCGAGAACCTTGTTTGCATACCTAGTATGCAAATGGTTTTAACTATTAAAGTCCGGGAACCTTGTTTGCATACTATTATGCGAACGGTTTTACTTGAGTTAGGTCCGGGACTGCTGTTTTCATACCTGTTTGCAAACGGCTGGACAAGACCAAAGTCCGGAAGCTATAGTTTGCGTACCTGTTTGCAAACTTAGTGGTTAAAGTTTTAAAATTGGATAAGTATGTTTTTCATACTCATGAAGAAATACATTTATGAATTAAGGAATGCAATCTTTGCAAGCCGTGACTTAATGTTCATGAATTGATTCTTATGAATCAATCCGATTTCGATTCAATTGGTTCATATATATTTTTGTGAAATAGTGAACAATTGAACAACTATATTTGAAACACAATTAGATTCATTTGATTATATTTCATGATCGATTGATCATCATAGTTGATATAGAAGTGTTAAATGAATGTGGTTAAGACAAAAGTGTTCATATGGCTAACTTCGGTTAACTGTTATTAATCCAACTTAATATACACGTTTAGGTACGGTTACCCATATCTAAATGAAGATATATTTTATTTGTGTGAAACAAGCTAAGACCATATAATAGTGGAGAGATATTGCTTTGGTTTTAAGCAGACTTAACTTGAATCTTAAATCAGGTTTTCATCTAACGGTGAATATTGAATGCTTTGTTACTAAGCTATCTTAGATTTTATTGAAAGCAAACCCTGATTTTAAAGACTATATAAGGAGAACTCTAGCAACTGGAAAACCTAATCCCGACACTTTCCTGTGTCCTAGTTGCAACTAGAGTCGATTCTCCTTTAACCTAGGTTTTTCCAAAACCATTATAGATTAACGACTTGAAGACTTCATTTGGGATTCGTGAAGCCAGACCCAACTATTTTCTCTATAGTTGCGTGTTCTGATCTTACTTGTTCTATCGTATTGAGTACTATCTTCTCTAAGATTTGCTCGAGATTTATCTCCGATAGGTAAAATATAAAAACTAATCACAAAGCTCTTCGTCTCATTCTTTGTGATTTCACAATAACTTCTTCTACTACCATATAGTTAAGTTATTGTGAGGTGATTGGTATTTCTAGGCTGCTATTCGGGAGTATAAGACCGTATTATCAATTGGTTCATGTTCAGCTTGATTTATCAAAAGACGGAACAAAAACTTCATAAGTACTTCTGTGGGAGACAGATTTATCTATCAGAATAGACTTATCTGCGGGAGACAGATTTGTTTATAAGTCTTCGACTTTGGGTCGTAACAACTCTTAGTTGTGGGTGAGATCAACTAAGGGAATCAAGTATGCAGAATCCGGCGTGGTTCTACAGGCGTAAGGAAAGCGACTGTACCTTAATCGGTGTGAGACTTGGTTAGGGCTCAACTACATTCCAGTCTGAAGTTAACTTGTAGTAGGCTAGTGTCTGTAGCGTATTAATACAGTGTGGTGTTCAAATCTGGACTAGGTCCCGGGGTTTTTCTGCATTTGCGGTTTCCTTGTTAACAAAACTTCTGGTGTCTGTGTTATTTCTTTTCCGCATTATATTTGTTTATATAATTGAAATATCACAGGTTGTGCGTAGTTCAATCAACTGGTAAATCCGACCTTGATTGTTGGATATGAATTGATTGGCACTTGGGCCTTGGTCTTTGGTGCTGTTCAAGTTATCTCTCATATCAATCGGGCTCACAGATTTCTATCTGTCCGATTGCAGATTATATTGAGAAATTGAGATATAACTCTTTGATATCCTTCTTGGTTGAGCTCGCTTTATAAGCTGGTGCTCTCGGAATTATATTGAAGTTAGTCCATACAGATTGCCGAACGAATTATTGGATGTGATTGTTATACCCCGTTTTTTCACTAACGCTAGCGCTGTACTGACCATCAAACGATGGACACTCTAGCACTTGTGAGAGATTCTATCGCGTATGCCTAATAAATTTGACACTTTGGTAGATATGTTTGTCATTTTGTCATAACGATCATGGGTGTAAGACCAACTATCTTGTTTGACATGTACATTGGAATGCCTTACAATTTATTCTTTGTTTTAGGATACGGAGTTTTTACGGACGGGGAAACTGCTATTCCTCATTTCAGTTTCCCGTCTGAGGCAAACTTACATTTTCTCACCTCCGATCATTAACTGAACTGAATCAACAGTAAGACTGGTCAGGTAGCTAAAAACGGATTATGAAGTATGCGAGTTGATCAGAGAAATCAAGTTTACTGAAATACCCACAATAATATTAGAAAAGACTCACACATCAAAGCAAAACAGAGAACAAGTGTAAAGGCTAAATCCGTCAATTTGATAACCAACTACTCAACAATAAAAGAAGTTCGTCACTGAAGTTTTCTTCACTCTGATATCTGATTTGACGAAAACATTTCCCTCTCATTCTTTCTTCTTCCAACAAATCATTTCATCTCTCTAAACTGATTTCAGTTATTTAGCGTGACTCACATCATCAATTCAATGGCGATTGTCACTTCTATATTCAATGGCGATTTGACGAAAACTGATTTCATCTGCTCATCTATGAATCCGAAGATCGGACTCTCATCGAGATCACTACATTTAAAACCTCGTGAAGAATCAATTAGGTTTCCTGTAAATCCAGTCCAGTACACATCATCATCTCTATCTCTGAAGAAAAAATACTTATGGAAATCTGTGATCGTGGCTTCTATTCATCGCGCTGAACGTAAGATTTTCCTCTCTTTTTCATGGATTTTGTCTCGATTAAGTTATTAGAATAGGGTTTTATGTTTTTGTTTTTTCTAATCTCATTTATATAGCTTGATTTATTGAAATTGAGGTGTTCATATGGACGATCCGTTTTCATTTTGTTAAGTAAATCAGAAACGGATTAGTGGTAGTTTAAGTAATTTCGCTATCTTCTATGAGGAATTAAATCTCTTGTATAGATTAATTTCGCTATCTTCTATGAGCAATGTTGAGCTTCAATTCAAATTAGGTTTGCTACGATGTTTGAGCTGTCTTTGTGTTTCCACGAACTTGCGTGTCCGAGTTCGGTTTTGTTTGTGACTTTGTGTTGTTGTGCTTGCTTGAACCATCTACATACTACCACTTTTGAAACGTGTAAAACAGTCGTATATGGTTCTGGATCAATTTTAACAATACAAAAGTGGGGACCGATTGTAAGCAATGATGAGTATTTTGATTTCTTACGTTAGTTCATAGATCATTGGTAGTAATTTTCAATTTGTCACTGACTGCCCTTCAGCTAAAGTGATAATCATTCAGATTGAATCTATAATAATTATACATAGCATGCTCTTGGAGTTGTTGAATATACAAACCCCTAACTTCCATTTATTCTCAAGTCTGATATGGAAATGTCAACAAAGTTCTAAAGAAATTTTCAGATTGAATGATTATTTTTTTTGGTCGGCACTTGCTAAGTATGAACCTGATTGACTTCTAACAAAGTGCTAGATTTTTCAAGTGCTAACTGCTAACAAAGTTCCGCTGATAATGTATCAGTGAACTCTATGAAACTCATGATTCTAGAAGCACTCATCAATGTAAATGATGCGTGCTTTGATAGTCAAACCGTTAAATAGGATGTAGAACAGCACATTAAATGATAAACACTAATTAGGATGGTTCCACAGTTGCAACTTGAACTAATGGTTGAGGATAGGTGCCTGGTACTGTTAAATAAGGAGGTGGAGAATAAATAAGAAGGGTACACATTTACGACTTTACTAATGGTAAATGATAGGTGAACTGTTAGTCAAACCGTCAAATTTCAAGGCGCATTTGATTGATTGAATTTTTATCTAATGTTGACGATTTTGTGCTTTTTTCTTGGTTTCAATCAGAATGAGTGGGTATTCGATTATCATTTCATTTTCTTAATTATCATTTAATAAGAATACCACTGTGCTCCTATTCACTTTTTATTGGTGGTTATTGTTTGTACTGTAAGTCTGTAATCCCTTGTGAGGTTGAGATGTACCAGATTTGAGACTTGTATGTTGTAAATATAAATTTTTGTTGCCTCATTAGTGTCTTTCCTCTATTTACATGAGGATATCCATTCACTCGCACCGATCTATTTTTATGTTCTTAATTAACGGCACTATGTTATAAGTATTGCAACTACATAACTCTTTAGTTAAGCTCACTATCCGCACATTTTACAATCCAGCATGTCCTGGTTGAACAATATAAACAGGTGTTGGAAAAAAAAATGAAATTGGCTCTTGTTGGGCACTTGAACCTTTTTCTTTGTGGATTATATATATAATCGGTAAATTAGTCCCTTGTATGATTTTTTGCTGTTGTGTTGAGATAAATCTGTCCGTAGGCTCACATGCGGAAAGGAAACAAGTAAAATGCGGAAGAAAGAGTGATAATAAGATTAATAAGTAGATCCAAAAATGAAGTAGGAGTAACAGGAGTTATGTTTAGAAGCTGTTTGGCTGTCTGCAGTTATCGTCGCTCTTCTGGCATAATATCGAACTTTTCTCGCTCAGCATTTTAGGGAGCTCATGTATGCTATGCTGCGATTTGCAACAATAGCATGAAAACTACACTTTTAACCATTTTTCTTGGTATTTCGCAGCGGAGGTTGTCACAGAAGACACCTGGGATGAGTATGTGTTGAACAGTGACATTCCTGTTATCGTGGAGTTCTGGGCTTCTTGGTGTGGTCCCTGCAGGATGGTCCACCGTGAGATTGAGGAAATCGCAAATGAGTACGTTGGGAAAATCAAGTGTTACAAGCTCAGAGCAGATGTGGAGTTCAAAGTTGCCGAGAAGTATGGAGTCAAAGCTGTTCCAATTGTTTTGTTTTTTAAGAACGGCGAGAAGAGCAATTCGGTGATTGGTACCATGCCCAAGCATGTCTATACAGCAGCCATTGACAAGCTCCTTACACCCTCCTCCTGAGGCAGTTTCTTTTTTTCATCTTTGGACCTGGACATCATGTAAGTAGTTTGGAATGTGGATCTCCATTTTATCACAAGAGTTGGTGTGGCCATTTTCTTTTCTTTCTGTAGGGTAAGACTTTCAGCTTTCCTGCATTTCCATAGACTTTATGGTAGGCTCTGATAATGTTCCGTACATGAATGAATTATTGACCTGTTAATAGGTGTTGATACAAGTTGTCCTTAGAAGTTGCCTTGATCCGTTTTAGGTGGATCACTCGGTTCGTTGTATTTTCTGATATTCTTCTTCAATTTGGGAACAAGGAACATATCGTTACTTCCCCCCAGTTTACATGTAGAGGATCCATTCTTTTCTTTTATTCAAGCATCATAATGTATATTTGAATTTGGATAACTCTCATGGAGTCTTCTGTATACTTGTTCTTGTTTGAGGAACCTTTTAATGAAATAGAAAGCTGCACTTTTTCTGAATCTGTCATTCCGAGTCCGAGAACTGACGTATGTTTTCCCGTGTTACTGTTTCTAGTTAGCCCTACATTCATTATGTGACTGTTTGATTGTCCGTTGACACATCCATCTGAAATGACAATCAAGATTTAAATGGAGGAAGTGAAATACTCCATATCAAACTGTCTGTATCATCTAAATAATTGTAGAGAGCTGGAAAAGGCTGGATGTGTAGACTATAGAGTGGTGAATGAGTTACAAAGTCATTGCTGTTATTCATGTGGAAGAAAACAATCGTCAGGTTTGCAAAATGTACAGCCTTTGGTCCCGGAGACACGTCCCCGAGTTGTACCGCAAACCTATATGGCATTCACTGATTAGTTACATTGCTTTCGTGTAAAACTCACATCCATGCATCTATATTATTTGCTTGGATT
This sequence comes from Papaver somniferum, assembly GCF_003573695.1. Lineage (NCBI taxonomy): Eukaryota > Viridiplantae > Streptophyta > Magnoliopsida > Ranunculales > Papaveraceae > Papaver > Papaver somniferum. The sequence continues at coordinate 117,092,370 of NC_039358.1, forward strand.
TGGTACAATGCTATTTGACGTTGCTTAACATGCTTACAAAAGAATGAGAAGTACGGGTGGTGCTACTGCTTAATTTCGGCCGGGTGCCCGCGTTTCGCAAAGAGTAACACATTTTTTTTCTAACAATCAGTGGGAGTGGTGGGAGAGAGGTGATGGAATCATCAACGGATGCATTTTGAGGACCCACGCGTTGCCGCAAATGAAGGCGATTGTATCGCCTCACTGTAATACAAAACCCCCAATTCCCCATTCTCATTGCATACATGTAACATACATCAACGTAATGGCACAGCTAGCTAAACTCAATTCATTATTAATACAGCAGAGAGAATAATTCTTGGATATTTAAGTTAAACTAATGGCGCCACAACGGTACAACTACTGATTCAGCCGACCGACCCCATGTGCTTCTAACGTAGATCCACTGTACCACTCGCTTACACATTTCCCAGGGTAGAGTAGACTCTCTCCTTAACCCTTATCTCCACCTCTTAAATCTCAAGTGACTTTACTTTCTTTAGATCTTCTCCTATCGAGACCTCAAGAATAAGAAGTAAAGGAAAGGAAAGAAAAGAAAATTCAGTAGTTTTGGAAGACAGAATATTGTTCTTCTTCGCAGTAGAAGAAAAAGGGTTAAAGATTTGTTTCATTAAAATGGCATTCTCATTATCATTATCATCATCATCTAATAAGCTGATGATCGTCCTTCTATGTGTCTGTTTCTCTTACTTGGTTAGTGTTAAAGCTGAAGTAGTACTAGTACTCTCAGATAGAACAAGTAGCTCTCAGCAACCACAGCTACTAGAGTGGACAACAAATGCATCATCAGGTTCAGATCAATCTATTATCATGGATGAAGACGAAGAAGACTTGGCTATCAATGGTGATGATTTCTCCGAAGACGGTATCATGCGTAGGGCTCTCTATGCGAGACAAAAGCATTACTACATCTCATATGGAGCATTATCAGCAAATAGGGTACCATGCCCACCTAGATCAGGTAGATCTTACTACACTAACAACTGTTACAAAGCTAGACAGCCTGCTCAACCTTATTCTCGAGGCTGCTCAAGAATCACTCGATGCAGGCGATAGATCCATATATTGCATTGCTATATTCCTACCCACCCCCCATTCATTGTAGTTGTTTTTTTCTTTTTCTTATTTTGGTTCTGTTTTGATCTTTTCTTTTCTTTACTTTTTTTTTTCTTTTTCTTATATACATTTGATTTATTCAGTCCAGATATTTTTCTTTGGGGTCGTATGCTGGATTTGGTCTATGTAACTACAGCTTAATAAATTCGAAATCTATGGGAAATTTTATTTTTGAGCAAGTTCTTTGTAGGTGTCATCTTACAGTTTATCATCTGTTAAAATGAAAAATGTTACATATGTTAGTCTGTCAAGTCAAGCTCAAGGCTTTTGGTTTAGATGGGAGTTTAGACATTGTTCTTCCCTGGCTGCTGCTGCTGTTGAATTTGGTATGTAGATGGTGGAAAAAAGACACATTGTGAAGGATTTGGGATAGATCTAGCATTCATTGAATCCAGGGACCAAAACAAAAATGAATACAGCAATATTGTATCATTGATGATAGTGAATGGAGGGGGTGTGCCATAAGGTATGCATGATCTAGTATTTTGCAACAAGTGACCCCATGAAGAGCTTAATTATGTGCACCGCTCTCACAAGTGGATGTCCTCTGACCTTCATTATCGAGCCCCCATGTGTCACCATTCTGCACTTACACTTCAGCGTCGGCTAGGACAAGGTGAACTGCCGGACGCCCACATGGTGCTATATGAAAACTATGTTGACGTATAACTCTGGTCCTAATATGCAATTCCCAGGTCCCTTTCGCTTATGCTACAAAGGCTTACAGCAAGTATTATGGTGAGTCTAGGCTAGGCCAAATTTAGGATTTCTAGTTTAGTCTAGGGGTTGCCTAGACCAGATTTAGGATTTCTAGTTTACGCCTTGTTTGTTTACTCCTGACTCATCTGAGTCATCTGGGTCTGAGTCGTCTGGATCTGACTGAAATTACCTGACTTGAGTCAGATTTGACTCAATATGTTTGTTTGAGTCAGATCTGACTCAGCTGACTTAAAAAAATGTGAGTCAGTGATTTGATCCCATGAGTCAGCGGTATTTTGTTACCTGACTCAAACGGGTCCGAATCAGGGGTTAGGCCTGAATCAGATCTGACTCAAAATTAAAAATAAACGGTCTAACATCTGACTCGCGACGAGTCAGGGATTGACTCAGATTCAAATCGCGAGTCGGATGCAAACAAACATGGTCTTAATCGATGGGAAGCGGTCGTCATGGTACTAGACTATTGGAGGTAGTTTGGCACAAATAATGTAAGCGGCGGAGTTTTTTGACTTTGACTCGGCATAACTAAGGTTCCAAAAAATTCAAAATAGTAATATGTATACATAAAACATGCACGTTTTCTCTCATTTTTTTTCTTTTACATCTATTCGTTCGTTACGATGAGCAAAATTACTCGTTTGGATATAAAAAAATAGCAATATGTATACATAAAACATGCGCGTTTTCAAAATAGTAATATGTATCCGTAAAACATGCACATTTTTCTCTCATTTTTTTTTCTTTTACATCTTTTCATTCAAAAACGATGAACAAAATTACTCATTTGGATATAAAGGTGTTCCAAGTAGAATTTTGCATGGCATAAAAAGGGTCTATTTTCTACACAAACGCGGTTCTATTGCATCTTTCAATTTTAAGTTACATCCTCAAACTAATGAAAGGTTAGTATTCAAATGCTTCTTTGATAATCATGATATTCTTGATCTTAGGTTGAATAAATACATTGTATACTTAATTAATCATTTGAACGTAGAAGTAGTTAAAACATCGTGATTATTACTAGTTGTAGGAGTATTGCAGATCAATATAATTAGGTTATTGATGTAGTTTGGTGTAGAATATTGAATGCTTTGAATTGAAGTCAATAAATTTCTTATGAGATACAATGAGCCATATGCATGGGTATTTGAGAGCAATAGAATCCAATATGTAGAACCTTTAGAGAAAGGTACGTACTGGTGTCAACCTAGTGCTGAAGATATTTATACCGAACGAGGATTTCCTAGAATGCTTAGTAGTTTGGATTGTATATGTATGACATAAAAGAACTATGGTGTAGCTTAGCAAGAACATATATGGGTAAAAACACGGACAATATTATGAAGTTAAAGGTGGTTGCATCATATGATTTATGGTTTTGGAATTTTTTGGGGGGAATGCCAGGATCAAACGACGACCGGAATTTTTGGCACACTCACTTTTTATTATTCACTTCTCAATGGTGTTTCACCTCCATGTCATTTTGTCATCAATAAAAACCACTACTATACGAGTTACTTTCTAGTCGGTGGTATTTACCCAAAATTGAAGACATTGTACACGCATACTAGGAAATACTAGATATTCCTGAATTTGATATCTTATACGAGCATAAAAAGGCTAAGAAAAAATATATTGAACGTGCTTTTGGAGTTCTTTTACGAAGATAGCATTGTTGGATCACCATGTAAGTATTGAAAACAACGTGGCTTGAATTTTATCATGAAATATTGTCCTATTTTGCACAACATGATTATTGAGCATGAAAACGAGATAAAAAATGGGTTGCATTTTTTCCAGGTCTATTAAGAGTACCTACTGGCCATACAGTTTACTATTCAAGTATGAAAAATGTTGAATCTACCAACCACTACAAGCTAATCTTACCACATACATCAATGTCAACCCCTGAAGAGAACAAATTCTAGAAAAATCAAGTTTCTCTGATGAGGATTTTGAGTATGAAGAAGACGATTCTGATAAAACTTATTTAGAAGAAGAATCAATCGGTGAAGATGAACAAGTTGTAGGTAAGATGCAATTTGGTGATGTTTGATATTTTCAAAACATATGCATTAAGTGAATATTAATCCAAGATTAGGGTTTATTTTCTTCAAAACTTATAAAGATATATGATCTTCTATCTACACAAGGAACGACTAGAAATTAATCTAGAATAAAAGCTTTCTAAAGCATATAAACATGATTTCAATAGCTAAGAGTTATACTCAATCATGTTTTTGGTTTTCTATCAAATATGGATTTGATGTGCAATTCTTGAATGACCTTATATCAAAAAAGAAGGACCTTAAAATAGAAAAAAATAATTAACCAACACAAATATATGTGAATACCAATATTCTGTGGAGCACGTGTCACGTTCTTAGTGGCTGCATATATACCTAACTGTGTAGCCTTCGCTAAACAGAGAAGCCTGAGTAACAAGGGATACCTCCGCAGATCTACTTTATCTCATCCCAAGAAAGAAGGCGTGAACAGTCAAGATAAGGAAGGAAAAAACCTAGTCTATATAGAGTCAGCTGGCGAGGGGACAGAGGTAGATACTACATCCAATCATCATTAAATGCTCAAATCTCTTATCTACACGCATGAATCTAGGCACGTGGAGAGAGAAAGCGTGGCAGAACCCGATTTGAGGAAGCTGGCGGTGAACGAAGGTACAACCTGTACTAAGGTTGGGTAGTTCCCGAAGGAACGTGGGCCAGCTGAGGTGGTGAAATATATCTGGAGAAAGTACGCGGTGGATGAAGGTACCATTGGTACGAAAGGTATGTCAGCATATGATGGACCCAGAGGCAACAAAGATATACCTGGAGCAAGAGGGCCTATAAATATCAAACTTCACCAACAAACTAAAGGCATTCAATATCTAGGAGAGAAGATCTAGTCTTAAGCTTATACCTCTTTAATGTTTAGAACTTAAGTATTTACTTCCACTTGAGTTCTCTCTATTACTTTGGGAAGCATTTAAGATCTTTGTAACCACCACAACTTAATACAAAAACAAGCACTCATTACCCCGTGGATGTAGACAAATGTCGAACCACGTAAATCTCTTGTGTCTCATGATAACTTAGAAGATTTTACATTATACTTGTGTTCTTCGTTGTTATTGTGATCTTAGATATCATTTATTACTTGGCAATATCGGTTCAACAGAGGTATCAATACTACTTAGTATCAGATCCTCAGAGCTGTATACATTACGTAGACTATGGGAAAACGAGTAGTCACAATATAGATACAGGTTTTGAAACTATCCTTCTTTCAAGATATTGAACCTGTGATTCACGTATCCCAAGTGAAGTTTTCCAAAGTTGAACTTTAAATCACGAAGATCCTTAGAGGACAACCTTGTAATAATATACACATGAGTGCAGGAATTAAGTTTTCTATGTTGCTAGTGTCTCCAATTTATAGTGATAAATCAAGGATGGGTTGCCTAGGATCTAAGCAATGGATTTCTTGCCACCCAATTTAATTCTAAATTGCCCAAACCAAGTCGTTTCCTTAACTTATTTCATTAGAAAGGACTGGGATTGCAACAAGATTGTTTTTATGGTTTCAAGTTTGTAGACAATTAAAAGCCCAAAGAAAATTCTTATGAAAAAAATTACTACTATCAAAGATAACTTCAAACTTTCATGAAAAACTATAGAATTTCGAGCTAAATAAATTAGCTATGGATAACTATTTGTAAGAGTGTAGAAAGTTCTCGTTGAAATCCAAAAAATAATGAACAATCCCAAAGATATATATGTTATGGATTTGGCTAATTATAATAAGCTTTAGGAACATGAACTCAACGGTTGAGCCTTTGGAGCAAAAGAGAGAAAATATAGAACTTTTCCCATGTAAGTTCACGAAATCAAGTAGGTAGGTTCACGAACTCTAATGCAAAATAAGTTACAAGAGTATTCAAGCCTGAATAGGTTCGCGAACTTAAGTAAGTAAGTTCAGGTTCTCAAATGAAAAAAGACTATAGAAGATTTTTTCTTGTACTGGATTCGCAAATTCACCTATATAGGTTCATGAAATCAAATGCAAAAATGCTTCAAGATATTTCTTTTGTACTAGGTTCGCGAACTCACCTATATAGGTTCACAAACTCAAATCACAATATAGCTCAGGAGAAGTTTTTCTTCTATAGGTTCTGAACTCAAAAGACAAAAGTTCTCTTAGAATTTTTTACAATAGGTTCATGAACTCACTGTAATAGATTCACGAACTCAAGGACGTTATTTGCCTTTGATTTGAGTTCTATAAGCTTTAGGTTACAAAACCAATTTTAGCTTTAGGTTCGTGAACTCAAATGAATGAAAATCATTAATAGTAAACTACCAAAAAATTGTTACATACTCAAGAATGAATTTACAAGTCTTGAAATTTTCCAATGACACTTGTGTTTTTCTCTTAAGCTTAGTTTCGAGATTTTTAAGTAAGTGCTTGGAAGTCGAAACATCACTATACTTAGAAAGAAGCTAATCTGTGAAATGATCTTGAATGAATTATGATCACTTACCAAAGTCCTCGACTTTTTCTACGATTTATAGATAGATCGATAGATAGATAAAAGGAAACAAGTTCAACAGGAAAAGGGCTAGTCCTCGTTACTTACCTCAATTAATCTTTTTCAATTAGTCTTCGTGCGATCTTCAATTCTTCATCCTCATTTAGTAGACTAATATCAAGAAATAGTTTTAGCACCTAAAATATGACAACATACTAAGCTATCTAGGTTTGACCAAGCATTCTCTCTAACAATAAGTGTGATGCATGTATGTGAAGTATTTGATAATATATGATAACTTCGGATATTCTTTCGAGAAATTATGTATAGAGTTCAACTTCCTGCATGGAGTATGTAGTTTAATGCATTCCTTGAGTATTCTTATGTATATCTGAACGAAATATGTAACATCAGTCATTCTTACTATAACGAGGTGCTTTTAGTTACGGTATTTATATAAGATGTTTTGTTATATAATTATGAAGGTCACATGCATGATACATGTTGTAATGTGATATGACATATATAATACGTATCATTAGATTTATAAAGTTGTAGAAAAAAAAAATATCGGAATGGGCCACTTAATCTACGATTTTTGTTATAGGGAAATTAATTTGTTTAGGGGGAAAGAATTTTAAAGGGAAGGCTACTAATTTTAAATCTATGTGTAAGGGGAGGTATTTAACGAAATTGAAATTTTATAAGTCGTTCATTTAACCAAATTACCCTCTGGCCAAGATCGCATCAAACATCATGTAAACAGAATTTCTTTACCATCACCCAATTACTCGTCCTACTCCTTCGTCAGCAAAAAAAATCCAGTCGATACCCATTGCCAGAACCCGTTATCGTGACTTTTGATTTGAAGAGAGATATTCCAATTTTTTCTTTAGCCTCCTATTGATTGCATTAGTTCCCGTAACTACAATATTAATCCTTACTTGAGAGGAATCCTTACTTGAGAGGAAGTTTTTGTGTGGTTCACTACTTTCAAGGAAAATGTCGTGGCGTATGGACATTTAAGAAGGAACCATATCGATCAGATGCTTATGAAAATATAATTTTCAATAAGCAATAGAGGCGTTTATGAGAATTCCACAGACAAACAAGGCAAAAAGTAGGTGTATTTGCTCCATTGAGAAGAAATAATTGATCGGTCCTATGAGTCTGATACAAGGAACCAAAAAGAAGTAAATCCAGTGTAGCATATTGGTATGTAAGGTGGATATTCACTTTATTAGATGAATCAGACACAATATAACTCTTATATGATGAACCTATCTTTGGGAAGTTTACATCTCCTTCCCAGCTAGATTCATCACGTCCAAACTACAGAGGACGTTAAAGCAGAGCATGATCTACAGCCAATAATTCTCTTTATGGTTTAATTTGATTACGAATATAGTTTAGGGTTAATCATTATGACAGCTCAAATATAATATTAGGTTAAGTTGAGGACATAGTAGTAAATATCACTATTTTGTTAGGAGGAAAGAAAATTATTCACTCTTCTCCTTAGTTGACCCATAGTCAAAAGGAATATACCGTAGTCAAACCATTTTAACTTTCCCTCTAAACAAGTCAGCTTTCCCTATAGTAAAAATCAAAATTTTATACAAACAACATTATAACTGATCAATATCCAGAATATCATAAATTAAATTAAGATACACTATCCTAGGCTTCACGTTAGTTCTTCAGCTCTTCTATGTTAAAATTAACTGGAAATATATTTTATTCTTTCCCACGGTACTCGATACAATTACCTCCTTTATTATCTGAATTTTTGGATAATATAACTATATTTATTGAGGATCGACCTTTTCCAAAGTGAACGGAGCAGTAATTAGTTTTTTTATTATATGCTCTTAACGGTAATTTCAAGGTTCAAAACTACCGCAACTCGAACCTTATTTCACCTAGTTTATTTATTTATTTATTTTGTGTGTGTGTGTGAAAGACATAATATGTTAAAGATTTGCTAAAATAAAGTACTAGTAGAGTTCCTTACAACAATAGTAGAGTTATCTAATACTAGGTCTTGATGCATCCTAGTATTAGATCTATCTACAAACTTAATTTAATGTAATGTAATATAAAGTGGATCAATAGTCCAACTTGCAAAGCTATAAAATATTCTTGCACCCTTTACTAGAAAGTCTAGAGTCTGATTTGTCTCTCTAAAAGAAAATCAAAAGAGAGGAGATTAAGTTATAGGCTTAGAGGGAAAATATCCCACAAACCATCCCAACCGTAGAGATGAATCATAGGGGATGGTCTAGATGATTGGATACAAAAACAAAAGTAGCTTGAATTATTAGGTAAAGAAATGCGGATTGGGTATCCCTTATTAATTTAACTTAATTAAGATGGATTCAAACACAAATTTAGATCGATATTCGGATTCAAATCTCTTTTCTCTGTTTATCCTTTTTTCTTTAGTCATAATTCTTTTAACCTTTTGGTTTCTAGGTTCGGTTCAATTGATTTGCACTTTTAAAATCTTGTATTTTGAAAAATGACAACATGTGAATCAATATATAGCTTCATTCACAATTCATGTATTTCCCTAAACATATCAATCCAATCTCGACCATTCTTAAATCATGAAGTCAAATGTCTCTCGCGAATCGAATGATATGGAAAGTAGTCCCAAGACTACAAACAAAAGATTCCTCATGAATCATGATATCTTTTTGTTAGACCACTGCCCGGGCGAACTCGCAAGTGTTGCTATCTCAAGCTTGTTTGTCAAGTTTAGTTTCCAAAACTATAAGTCTTGATTTCTAGTCTACTTATATCTAAGTCTCGGATTAGGATAGAAAGTGTAGTTGAACATTAGACTTCACGACGTTCATCGATTGAAGACGAAGAACTACTAAGGGGAGCTTGTGGAACTTCATCAACAAAAGGTATGTGGAGACTTGAACTCATCTATCACTCAAAAGTTTATCTACTCTATCTCCTATTTGAGACAAAAGTAGTATAGCTATATAGACTTCAATTATGCACATTTGATATTTCGAGCTGAGTTTAACTCGCTTACATATTTCTCGAAATATGTGTTGGTAAGCTTTCACTTTAACCAAGTTCATCTTATATTCTTGACGAAAGTCAAAAGATGATCATGTGAAAATCGCCTTGTAATATCTTACATGATTTGTGAGACAGTCATTTGATGTAGACTCGGAATGTTTCGTATTGATCATTCGATCACTTGAAAATTGCTTTGAAGCTAATGGTTTGTGTGAGACAGCTATTGTCGTCTTCCAAGAATGTTTCAATGATTGAAATAGAGTTTAGAACAATTGGATATAAGCATAGTATGCGTACTTGCATATATGTAATCCAAGTCCCGAAACCATAGTATGCATACATGATAGAGCATAGCTCAGTCGACCTCGCATGCGTTGCTATCTCAAGCATGTTTCTCAATATTAGTGATCAAAACTATGAGTCTTGATTTCTAGCCTACAAAGCTAAGTCTCGGACCAGGATAGAAAAGTGTAGTTGAGCTCAAGGACTTCATGGAGATTCATTATACAACGATTAAGATCTACTCAAGGAACCGTGGAACTTCATCAATAAAAAGGTATGTGGAGACTTGAACTTATCTATCACTCAAAAGTCTATCTCTTCTATATCCTACTTCTTATGAGACAAAAGTCGTATGCTATATAGACTGGATCATACACATTTGATATTTCGAGCCGAGTATATCTCGCCTATTTATATCTCGAAATCATGTGTTGCTAAAGCGTTTCGATTTGATCAAGTTTATCATCACCTAGTGACGAAAGTCATGAAAAGTTTCAATTACTTTGAGAATTGCTCTGACCCGAAACGGTCTGTGAATAACGACTATATAACGTCCTCTGAGAATATCTCAATGATTGAAATGAGAGTTTAGATTACATAACAATGTATTCCTTAATCCGAAGTTTTCGAACTTTGTTGATTGAGAGAAACCGGAGGAATTGGCTTTGCCAAGTCCGAGAACTCAGTCCGCGAACTGACGAAAGTTCTTGTACCGAGAATTTCTGCTGGGATTTTCCAAAAGCTCGTTTGCGTGTAAGTCCGCGAACTTAGTCCCCGAACCTAGTCCGCGAACTGGCGAAAGTCTCTTTGCCGAGATTTTCTGCTGAGTTTGGAAAACTCCACGGTTGTCTTAAGTCCGCGAACTTGTTTGTGAGCTTAAGAGGTTATGATCTAAAGATGTACTCTGAACATGAAACTTAAATTACTAAGGAATGCTTTATGCAAACCGTGGCTATAAAGTCCATGAGCCGATTCAATCGAATCGAATCATCTTTGTTTCAATTGTGTCTTATGTAGTTACATAAGATCTCATAGCAATTGAACAACTCTCTAACTAGTTCATTTGAGTCAATTGAACTAGTTATGGTGAAGAAGAACAAGGATAATGTGAAATGCTTATATGGTTAACCTTTTGGGTTACTATGTTGAACCAACATACACGTACACGTTTGGGCATGGTTTTCACGAACCCAATAAACGTCTACCCAAGTGTGTGTGACAAGCTAAGTTTTCGATCTAACGGTTGAGAAATATTAGCTTGAATCTAAATCAGGTTTTCATCTAACGGTGAATATGGATTGCTTTGTAACTAAGGCAAAACCCTGATTTGAAGACTATATAAAGGAGACACCTAGCATTGTGCTCAACTAATCCCCACACGTCTGTGTGATACTAGTGCGCTCGCTAGAGTCGATTCTCCTTTAACCTTTGGTTTTCTTCTCTAAAACCAGGTTAACGACTTAAAGACTTCATTGTGATTGTGAAGCCAGACCGATACTACTTTTATCGTAGTTGTGTGATCTGATGTTGCATCTTCTATCGTACGAGTACAATCTTTGATTGGCTTGAGATCGTGAGAGTTCTCCGATAGGCAAGATAAAGAAGTCACAAACATCTTCGTCTCACTGTTTGTGATTCCTCGACAAACCGCCTGTGTAGTCAGGAAGGATTGTAGAGAGGTGATTGATTAATCTAGGCTGTTCTTCGGGAATATAAGACCGGATTATCAATTGGTTCCTGTTCACCTTGATTTCATATCTTAAGACGGAACAAAACCTAGGGTTTATCTGTGGGAGACATATTTATCCTTTGATAGACTTTTCTGTGTGAGACAGATTTGTTTATTATCAAGTCTGTGATCTTGGGTTGCAGCAACTCTTGGTTGTGGGTGAGATCAGCTAAGGGAATCAAGTGCGCAGTATCTTGCTGGGATCAGAGGCGTAGGAGTACAACTGTACCTTAGATCCGTGAGAGACTGATTGGGGTTCAACTATAGTCCAGTCCGAAGTTAGCTTGGAGTAGGCTAGTGTCTATAGCGGCTTAATACAATGTGTATTCAATATGGAATAGGTCCCAGGGTTTTTCTGCATTTTCGGTTTCCTCGTTAACAAAATTCTGGTGTCTGTGTTATTTCTATTTCTGCATTATATTTGTTATATAATTGAAATAATACAGGTTGTGCGTTTATGATCATCAATTGGAAATCCGACCTTTGGTTGTTGATTGATATTGATTGATCCTTGCACATTGGTCTTTGGTACCGTCCAAGTATTCCTTGTGTTTGATTAGGACTCGCTGATTTCTATAAGCTTGAGTAATATCAAAAACAAGAGAGATATATTAACTCCTTGTGATACTTTTATCTAGATTGAGTCTGACTGTCTAGTTGATTCTCTAGCAAAGCATTTCGGAGTTAGTCCATACAGATTGCGAAGCGAAATATTGGGTGGTGTTGTTAGACCCCCGTTTTTTCAGTTGGTATGAGAGCAGGCAAACACGTTAAAGACCTTATAAGTTTGTGTTTGTAGCGATCTGATTATGGACGAGTCTATCTCTAATAACGTACCAGTTCTGAAATTACCAGATGATTCTAAAAGCTTGGTTCACCTGAGAGAACTGTTACATCTAAGTCAATATCCAAACATTCTCTTGATGTAAAAATTGTTGATTGGGAAACTCTCTTAGAAGAACAGTTGGATGAACTTTCTGATGAAGGTGATTCAGATATTGATAGAGATGTTGATGAGGAAGTCTCAGAGTATGTTAAGTTTTTGGATTCGTGGAATATGAAGAAGATTACAACTTCTCATGTCACACCTCTTCTGACTACTCTCTGTCGAGAAAACAAGAAATTGAGAAGATGTTACGAAGGTGTTTATTTTTCGAATCGTTCTACCGAATCGATCCTCAGGGATTCTGAGGAAAACCTACGTATGAAGTCACTTGAATGTGATAATCTTTATCAAAAGTACTTTTTGTTGGAAGAGAAACTTGCAGAATCTGAAACAAGGTTTAACTTCCGGCAAACAAGTTTTGACGACACAGAAAGCGCTTATCTCACTCGAGAAAAACACCTTGAGGCTGATTTAGCTGCTGCTCTTGATAAAATCAAGATGTTGGAAGATGACTTGAAAAATTTCAATACTAGTTAAAGCAAATTATCCACTATGCTAGGAGCAAGTGAAAATCATCGTGATACACGAGGATTGGGCTATAAGGGAATAGATGCTCCAAGTACTAGCAAAGAGGTAAAATTTGTCAAGGCTAGTGATTCTTCTCAACAAAAGGTTCCCACTGATGGCAAAAGTGAAATACCTTCTCCGGCAGTTAAGGTTCAAAAGAGCAAAGTTTATCAACCTCAAAAGTTATCACACACAGATCGAGGTAAGAACATTCCTTATGTTTGCCACTATTGCGGAAATAAAGGTCACCTGGAAAAGAGATGTCGTTTCCGTATAAGGAATGAGAAACTTCATGATTTTCTTGTTTGGGCATCACAAGAAGTTGTGAAACCAAGATCATACGTTAAGACTGATCCTCTTAACGTTACAGGTTGTAATTTTCCAACCTTTAGGCAAAGGAATCAGTGCTATGATAGACCTATATTTGCCTATAAACGTCGTACGAATCCTTTTCATAATCGTAATGGTTATCAAAAGGATAACTTCGTAAAGACGAAGACAAGATCCGATGCTCCCAATTGGAGAAAGACTAACTTGCAAAAGAATAGTCAATCCAATTCTATTCCAAGAATTTTAGAAGAGAGTAATGGGAAGAAGGTTCCGAATGTTCCTAAATACACTCAGAAGTGGATACCGAAGAAAGACAATGATGTTTTGAGTGTGAAAAGGGATGATCTTCCAGAAAACTCCATGACTATGGAAAAGGCAGTATCCATGATGTTGGAACTTAACAAGTTTTTTGGAAAAATGGAACTGGATGTGAAAGGTTCTAAAAGTGATCTCTTTCATGATAATCCAAATGTCACTTGTGGTGAGCAAGACTTTGTTCACCCCAACTCAACTTGATTGTGTTGGAAGTGCATCCTCACCGAGGAATGCCCTGCTTTGTATACGGTGAGGGAAGCACAAAAATTGGGGCACACAGATTATGTTCGGTAAGGCGGAAGAATTCGATTGGATTCATCTAAAAAGGTATGTCTATAAACTTGAGCAAGATTTGTACTTTTATTTGCTTAGAATACTTATAATAATCTTGCTTATCGTTCATTTCTACCTAACTTGATCTGTGTTTAAGGATTTTACATGTTTAGGTTTGAAAATAATATTTCGGGATCTTTGGACTACATGGTACACATACCAAGTATGCATAACAGCATTCAAAATCAAAATCCAGGGGTTTAAGTTCGCAAACCCGTATGCATACTTGACGTCGATATTCGGTAAACTTGTTTTGGCCGTAACTTCTTCGTCCGAACTCGGATTTACCTCATTCTTTTTGAATTCTCTTCCTTATTGAATTCCTTTCAAAATGGAGATGAGAATTGTTGAATTTGGATGATTTAATATTGGTTTTTGTCCTGTCTCTTGTTTTTTAGTGTTTTCCCCGTTTCGTTGCACTTGTTCTATTCTCTTGGACTTGGGCACTGGGATTCTTGGAGAAATCCTATTCTAAGAAATTTTGTGGCTGTTACAAGAGTGATGTTGGTGAATTACAAAGAAGGAATTTCGAGAATGGGTAATAGTTCACATTGCTATATATTCTTGAGTGTTCACAATCATCTCATGTGAACTATGGTGCATAGTCGTCAATGACTTTGTATGTTCTTCTTTGTTAAGGAAATATTTTTATACGCTTTTGGTATCCACTCTTGGTATAAATCCGTGCAAAAAAGATTGATTCTACCTTCTAAGGGCAAAAATTGTTATTGCAGTATTAATCTTTATGATTTTGCGATATTGCAATTGTTTATGAGATATGTATCGTTTGCATCCATGAACTTGAAGGTCCCATATGTTGTCAAAAGTAAAGTTGTTCATGAATTGGTTTTCGTATTAATGAAAGGACGAATGGACTTTTGACAAATACAAAATTTATGCCTATGCAGTCATGTATTTGATGGAAAATAGGATAAAATCTTTTGTTTGACAAGGATAAAGTCTATTATGTCGTTATGATGGAAAATAGAATAGATCATTGTATGTTATCCACGGTATTGGTCTTCATTGATCCATTTTGTTATGTTTTACCGTGAAGGCTCCATTTTGTGTCTTATGTTGAGCACAATACAACTAAGTCGATTTTTCTTATTGGCTTTGTTGGTTGTTCCATAAGATGTTATATGTTGAGCATTATGAACTAAATTAATCATCTTGGTTGGTTATTTAGTTATTTGATCCAAAAGTCTTCTTTTGTCGAGCAAAACTTTTGACAATTAAATTGATTACTTTTGTGATTAGTTTGGTTGTTTGTATTCCAATTAGATTAATTATAAGATTCTCTTGTAATTAGTCTAGTTGAGTTTTCATATATTCCACAAGTTCTTGTGTTGAGTATATGAACGGCTATACTAATCATGTTCTATTGGTTGATGTAGTCGTATATTCCGTAAGGTTTTTCCTTATGTTGAGTATGTGAACGATTAAGTTAGTCGTCTCCGTATGGTTACCTTAGTCGTAGCTCCGTAAGTTTACTAATGTTGAGCACCTTCAATTAAATTGATCACTTTTGTGGTTTGATTTAGTTGCGTATTCCAATTAAATTAATCATGGGTTTTCTTGTGATTAATTTGGTTGAGTTTTGGATATAGAAAATCATTTATATGGTTTTTTGGTGTCCAATTTAAAAATCCTTCTTTTCTTTCGAAATTAAGGTCGCTCTTATTGTTCTTTCGGGAATGACATCAAATGGGGGAGAGTTATTTTGAACTTGTGCTTAATGGTAATATCTTGTGGGGTGTGCGGCTGTGGAATTTTATAGGGGTTATCTTGTATCTTAAAACTCCTTGATGAATGCATTTAGCTTCGGCTTTATGATTTCATCTAAATTAAGTTGGTATGTATTTTTATTTTAGTCTGTGAAATGTCTCTTGTGGAAATTTCATTATGATCCCGTTCTTGTACCTTTGCCAATTTTATTGACAAAAAGGGGGAGAAATATTGTAGTTCACACTACAAATACATATGATTTTTGTATCATTGTGTAAGGGGGAGTGGTTTCCATGATCGAGATGGAGTATTGACTAAGGGGGAGTGTTAAATATCACCATAGTATTATTGTTAAAGTCCTAATACAATTGGACTTTGATGTTACATAATAATACTATGACACTGTATAATAATGATCGAGAATCTCGATTTCTCTCATTGTTATAGCTACGGATCAACGGTGATGCTAAACTTACAACCTTTGGGATCATTGGAGTACTTGGAAGGACGAAGATTTCAGGGAACGTTGAAGATTAGACTATGGAATAGGAGGCACTAAAGTTTATCTTTTTTGTATTCCATATGTATTAATAGTTTTGTCATTAAAATTGACAAAGGGGGAGATTGTTAGAGCATAGCTCGGTCGACCTCGCATGCGTTGCTTCTCAAGCATGTTTGTCAGTGTTAGTGATCAAAACTATGAGTCTTTATTTCTAGCCTACATAGCTAAGTCTCGGACTAGGATAGAAAAGTGTAGTTGAGCTCAAGGACTTCATGGCGATTCATCATACAACGACGGAGATCTACTCAAGGAACCGTGGAACTTCATCAACAAAAGGTATGTGTAAACTTGAACTTATCTATCACTCAAAAGTATATCTCTTCTATCTCCTACTTCTTATGAGACAAAAGTCGTATGCTATATAGACCGGATCATACACATTTGATATTTCGAGCCGAGTATATCTCGCATATCTATATCTCTAAATCATGTGTTGGTAAAGCATTTCACTTTGATCAAGTTTATCTTCACCTAGTGACGAAAGTCATGAAAAGTTTCAATTACTTTGAGAATTGCTCTGACGCGAAACGGTCTGTGAATAACGGCTATATAACGTCCTCTGAGAATGTCTCAATGATTGAAATGAGAGTCTAGATTACATAACCATGCATTCCTTAATACGAAGTTTTCGAACTTTGTTGATTGAGAGAAACCGGAGGAATTGGCTTTGCCAAGTCCGCGAACCCAGTTCGCGAACTCAGTCTGCGAACTGGCGGAAGTTCTTGTACTGAGAATTTCTGTTGGGATTTTCCAAAAACTCGTTTGCGTGTAAGTCGGCGAACCTAGTCCGCGAACTGATGTTATCTCAATAATGTTGTAGTAATAAGTTCGTTGAGGCTTGTGAAAGCAAAAGATTCTAGACTTAATAAAAACTTAAAAATAAAGAAAACTTAACTCAAAATTTGATTTTAAGATTAGGAATAACCAAGACACTGATTCCACTATTACACATGAATAAATTATGATAAATAATCCAAAACTCTAATTATCTTTTAAGTACCTTATTTCTTAATTCACATATAATCAGGCAAATTCTCAAATATTAATTGTATCCCCTAAGCATAGATTATCTAAACAAAGTATAACATATCTAATTGAATCACAACTAATGAAGAAAATTATGCAAACAATTAAAAACTCTGCAAAAGAAGTGATTGAGTGAATTATAAATTATAAATTAGAGAAAATAAATAATTACCAATTATTCATGCGTAAATAGCTTCCTCATTGCCTTGGTTGTGAAAGAATTAGCACATCATCATGTTGGAAACACGCTCGAAATTCATTTATGCTCAAAAATGGTTTACAAATGATGAATAAGAGAGAAATAATGAAAAACCGGGTTTGTAACAATTATATTTGTTACAAACCGAACTGTTACAAAGTACGATATAAAATAACTGTTGTTGTCACTGTAGCAAATACAACTTCCCTTGTCTTATGTTCTTCACAACAGCAGAAAATGGCGATTCTCTGCAGCTTGATTTTCTCACTCTGTAATGCTCTGAATTCTCCCTAATCACTCCGTCCTCTTCAATTCGACCCCAACAACGTTTTTATACTCCACAGGACAAAGAAATCACGCGTAATAACTCTCAAAAATCTTCATTTACTCCCTTCCAGTACATGGGAATAATTCCATTTTTCTTCTCTTCTTTACGCTGGAATGAGCTGTGAAATATCTTCCAATCAATTGTATATAATCCCCAATCAATACCTTTCCTTCACTGTACGCATCTTTCCCGCAATAGCACCAACAGAGAGTGATACGAATATATTTTTTCCATGTTTTAGCTCGTCATGCATCTGAATAGTGTTGACACACTCCCAACACAGTCCCAGTTGGAGTAAAATTCTGTTAAGACACACACTATCCTCTAATACGCGCAGGAAATCCCATGAATATCTCCCGACCTCAGTTTTCTTCTCACCGAGTAGCTAGCCAATTTTGGCTGACGAAATCAACCATACCATGCATGTTAACACCAGAGGAACAAACCCAATCAATCTGAGCCGTTGAGTCTCACTGAGTTGCGTAAAAACTCCAACCCTAATTTAGCCAGCTTTACTCCATGATTTCTTCTAACTCGAGTTCTAGACAAAATCCATCGAACCAAAGACCCAAAACAATCCTGTTAGGATCAAAGGAAGATACCCAAACAATTCCAGCTCTTTAGTCTCGCTGAAACAAGCTCAAATTCGCAACCTTAGTTCTGTCATTGAAACCAAATATTTCCCGCCAAAACATAATTTTTGAAATGAAGAAGATGGTTAGCCCTTATCCAACGTCCTGGTTGTCGAATAACAAATGGATGTTGTGGACAAATGGGCTACACATAGCCGTGGATGACACATAGCAAAAGTGGGGGTCCATATATAAAATGTCCTCGGGGGTGCTCCGAGCAACTTTTCGAGTCGAATTTTCCAACAATATTTATTTCCAAAAAATACCTACAAACACACAAAACACCATAATAAGGACGAAAACGAGTACTAACAATATGAAACATTGAGGACAAATTAGACACATAAATGCGTCTATCAAATACCCCCAAACTTATTATTTTCTAGTCCTCGAGCAAAACTAATAAAAAATAAAACCGAGTTAATATCGGGAGGGTTTACCAGAGGTGTACCCACAAAACCATGACTTCTAATTGGTCACAAGTATCCAAAGAGCTATGAGGACATACATATTCTCAACCTATCTACAAGTAACTAGAATGCCAGAGAAATTAAAGGTGTCAGCTCTAAAGCTGACTAAAGCAAAGGGGAGACACATCCGCAACCCTGCTAGATAACGAGATATCCGCTACACATCTAGATAAACATTGTAAGATGCGTCCGCTGATTTACAGCTGGATAAGATTAGGAGACAGATAAAGATGAGAGGGACATCTACTACACAGCTGGAATAATTACGTGTGATGAGTTGACCCAGTGCTAGAAAGATCTTGTGCCAGATAGAAAGCGGACTAACAAAGCAACCAAAATGTATCATTCTTCTGCTCTCTCATAGTGCTCAGTAGAAACAACGTCTTCTTCGGTCTTCAACTGTTGATGATAAAGTATCGAACCTCATAGAACTTTGACAATTAAATTAAATCTTCTCTTCGATTTCTTGCTTGACTTACAAATTTCTACTTCCCTTATGGCCTTATTGAACAAAAAACTAATTATAGAACAAAAAGAACGTAATGATGATTTATTTTATTTTTTCATTTTCTTCAATTTTTTTTTCTTCTTTTGGAACAAAAATTACAAGGCAAAAATTTACATGGCCATGAGAGAAGGATTTTAAAAACTTGGATCTTCGCAACTTGTGATGTCTTGGTATCATGAATTCCAACAACTTATATCATTTGCTCTTATAACTTCTTGTAACTAAGTCTTCAACTTTGATTTTTGAATTATTCTTTTCTATTGTTGCTTCTAAACCTTAAACGTCTTCAACTTTGTTCATAGATTTAGATGTCGCTCCGCTTGTTGATGATGATAAGTTTCTACTAAGAGAGAGTCGTAATCCAGTAACTAAGACTACATTGTGAGGTTGCTTTGTCTTTCTGGCATTTCCTGACCTACTTGCCTTTCCATCATGGATGGTTAGGTCCATCACGGTTACCCTCTAAAAGGAACAAGTTCTCTCCTGAATTTCAAAGATCTCAATGTCTTTTTCTCTAATGTCTCAAAAGATTGTTATCTCTAGCATTCCAATTTCTATCTTTTCGGTGAGAAACAGTATGTAAACTTAGCTAACCGGATACTATGTGACGCTAGAAGTTTCAAAAATGCGACTAAAAAGTTCTTCCCCACCCCCAAACTTAAATCTAACATTGTCC
This sequence comes from Papaver somniferum, assembly GCF_003573695.1. Classification (NCBI taxonomy): domain Eukaryota; kingdom Viridiplantae; phylum Streptophyta; class Magnoliopsida; order Ranunculales; family Papaveraceae; genus Papaver; species Papaver somniferum. The sequence goes on from NC_039358.1 coordinate 117,112,386, forward strand.
TCAATGTTCTAAAGATGAAATTAAAAGCATGAACAAGGAGAAACTGTTACCAATTGAAGCAAAAGATATAAGGAAAGATATTACCGTGTCGCATGAATATTGGGTTACCTCCCAAGAAGTGCTAAGTTTAAAGTCTTCATCCAGACTAAGAAAGGATTAGTCACCTTATAGAATCATAAAGTAATAGCCGGAATAACTGGGGATCACCAAAACCAAATAGGGCTATCACAAGTAAAAGGAATCTGCAACATGCCAAGAAAATTAACGGATAAAGTACGCTTGTCTAGTTCCTGTTTAAGACAACTACATCTAGCTATGGTTCAGGTTAAAGTTCTATAACCGGGTCTAGATAAAATATTTTCACGGACTGCATTTCCTCGTATCTAAGGTCCGATTCAGGTATTAGAGTCTGTAAAAACTCAAGTAAAAACTTGGAAGCACATAATAATTACCTAAGTAATTGCGGGTCCTTTAAGTCAATCAGTTTTGACTCAAACAATTGACCACGATGAAAGTAGTGGTCTTCCTTAAACAAATGTGTCGACCCTAATCTCCTAAAGTAATTAGGTTTAGTCTCAAAACTTAATAATTGACACATCTGAAACTTATACGTTCCCACAATTGGTTGAAAAATATTTGGTGGGAAAACAAAGTTAATTTGGGTACTATCGCCTGGGTAAACCACATCAACCAGAGGATGGGTTTCTAACAACTGAACTTCTTCCTGGACATTATTAGGTTCGGGAGATCTAGTATGAAGGTAATCTGGCACAATGGTTGAGGCACATATATCAAGTCCCAAGTGAGGGACCTTTCTAAGAGTTAAAGCACATGGAGAATGATAATCACCCCCAAACTTAGAGTTTTCAGTGTCTCTAGAAAGACTAGTCACAACTTCCCTAATTTCTAGGTCATCAGATTCCTGGAAATGGTCAATTGATTCTTCTAAGTCAGGTTCATCCTCACTCATCCCTACGAGTTCACTTTCTTTGTCTAAAACTATTGTTTCTAAATCGCTAGACTCAAAATAAACTCGTTCCTCTAAACCTTCGTTGGCTTCGTGAAAAAAAAATATTACATCGTCTAAAACATGGGTATTTCTAGTCAAATCCTCATCCTTTTGAATAGGTGAATAATTATTAAAATTATTTGGATTTGTACAGAAACAACACTATCATTATAAAGCTCAATCGGAGTAACAAATTCCTGATCACTATGCCTACATATTTTATGTTCTTCATCAATATTATCCTCATCATAATCATCATTATAATAACATGAAAATGATCGAACCCCATTTATATAAGTAGTATTACCAATTCAAACCTCGTCATCTTCATTATGTGAATAAAAACTATCCTTATTTTCAAGGGTGGTATTGGGAACACTATATTGGTATTTAAGACTATCTTGAGCAAATTTTTCTACAATCCTATTTGTACTCTCAGTAAATTGCTCGAGGGACTCTTCTAGAGACATCTTAGTTGACTGCTCTACGGACTCTTCTGGGAGCGGAATATTATAAGTCTCTTTCATAAATAATTGAAATTTCTGTGTTGACTCATTGAAACTCTTGAGAGACTCTTCTAGAGAAATAGAAGGATTGTTTTGCTCGTATGACCTATGGGTATGTGGATAGTAATTGGGCTCACAATGGTATGGACCATAACCTTCAAAAGTTTCACGTTCCCAATCACTATTAACACTATGGTCATAAAAGGGATAATGTCCAAGCTGCTCAGTCGGATGCTCATTGTATTGGCTACTATAATACCAGTTTGACATCCTAACTGCAAGGGAATTCTAAACAAGCACAAAGAAGGTTGACTCGACCACAACAAGCCTATTTTATCTAGCAAACAAAAATCATGATGGCTCCACTTAGATTGTTTTTAGACTAGCTTTTATTCTTTCGAAAAGGAATTCGTTACAATCTGAGAAAACCCCTCTGGAATCAATCCGAGTTAAAGTAAGTTGAATAGAGACGAGGGAAGCTGCGTGGAGCTTTGATACCCAAGGCCTCATCGGCATTACAAGGCGGCGTATTCAACTCACAGAAACCATCATGAACTTCAAAGTATGCTCAAAAGAGTAACCAATATTTTTCGAACGACTTTCCAATTAAGCTCGTTACCCTATCGGTCTCGTTCTAGTCCAAATTTTAAGGCTTAGGTTCGCGTAGGTTACGTGTTCCTAAGGTGGGCAAGAAGGGAACGGTGATGAAATCCGAGTCCTTATCTTGATTTGGCCAGGCCTTTCCCTTTACTAGAAAATTAAATCCGATTTCAGGTCCTCAACATATATGCATACAAAATCATCCAGTAAACCCGCTGACAGGGGATTCACGGGTGTTTAGAATTCTTACCTCCCGTTCCAGACGGGGAATGAACCGTTGAGGTCGACTCGGGCCACCGACTCCAATGTCAGTGTACGAACCCGAGGGCCGAGACGATATCGTAATCGTCGTCCTTCTCTGCACACAGTTTATATTTAAACTACCCTTCCGTAGGGTTTAAAAATAATTTCCCAAAGTTTAAAGTCCAAAGTCCAAAAATAAAGTGCAAAAGAAAAGGAAAGTCTAAAAAAAAATGTCTCTTTTTTTTTCTCTCTTATTTATAAAATAAAAAAAAAAAATCTTCTTCTTTCGCTCCTTTCGCTTTGCCTTTTACTCCAAGTCTTTAAGTATTCACTAAAAGCTTTGTCAAAATTTTCTTTCGCTCCAAATTCTATAAGGAAAAGACAAAAATCCAAAAACGTAAAGAAGAACAAATAAAATAAACACAAATAAAAACCTAAAAAAGAAAAAAAAATCCAAAAACACTAGCCTAAAGACAAGCCCGCGTCGGCGGCGCCAAAAATTGATGTTATCTCAATAATGTTGTAGTAATAAGTTCGTTGAGGCTTGTGAAAGCAAAAGATTATAGACTTAATAAAAACTTAAAAATAAAGAAAACTTAACTCAAAATTTGATTTTAAGATATTAGGAATAACCAAGACACTGATTCCACTTACACATGAATAAATTATGATAAATAATCCAAAACTCTAATTATCTTTTAAGTCCCTTATTTTCTTAATTCACATATAACCAGGCAAATTCTCAAATATTAATTGTATCCCCTAAGCATAGATTATCTAAACAAAGTATAACCTATCTAATTGAATCACAACTAATGAAGAAAATTATGCAAACAATTAAAAACTCTGGAAAAGAAGTGATTGAGTGAATTATAAATTACAAATTAGAGAAAATAAATAATTACCAATTATTCATGCGTAAATAGCTTCCTCATTGTCTTGGTTGTGAAAGAATTAGCACATCATCATGTTGGAAACACGCTCGAAATTCATTTATGCTCAAAAATGGTTTACAAATGACGAATAAGAGAGAAATAATGAAAAACCGGGTTTGTAACAATTATATTTGTTACAAACCGAACTGTTAGAAAGTACGATGTAAAGGAACTATCGTTGTCAGTGTAGCAAATACGACTGCCCTCGTCTTATGTTCTTCACAACAGCAGAAAATGACGATTCTCTGCAGCTTGATTTTCTCACTCTGTAATGCTCTGAATCTCCTTAATCACTCCGTCCTCTTCAATTCGACCCCAGCAACGTTTTTATACTCCACATGACAAAGAAATCATGCGTAATAACTCTCAAAAATCATCATTTACTCCCTGCCAGTACACGGGAATAATTCCATTTTTCTTCTCTTCTTTACGCTGGAATGAGCTGTGAAATATCTCCCAACCAATTGTATATAATCCCCAATCAATACCTTTCCTTCACTGTACGCATCTTTCCCGCAATAGCACCAACAGAGAGTGATACGAATATATTTGTTCCCTGTTTTACCTCATCACGCGTCTGAATAGTGTTGACACACTCCCAACACAGTCCCAGTGGGAGTAAAATTCTATTAAGACACATGCTATCCTCTAATATGCACAGGAAATCCCATGAATATCTCCCGACCTCTGTTTTCTTCTCACCGAGTAGCTAGCCAATTTTGGCTGTCGAAATTAACCATACCATGCCTGTTAACACCAAAGGAACAAACCCAATCAATATGAGCCGTTGAGTCTCACTGAGTTGCGTAAAAAATCCAACCCTAATTTAGCCAGCTTTACTCCCTGATTTCTTCTAACTCGAGTTCTAGCCAAAATCCATCGAACCAAAGACCCAAAACAATCTTGTTAGGCTCAAACGAAGATACCCAAACAATTCCAGCTCTTTAGTCTCGCTGAAACAAGCTCAAATTCGCAACCCTAGTTCTGCCATTGAAACCAAATATTTCCCGCCAAAACATAATTTTTGAAATGAAGAAGATGGTTAGCCCTTATCCAATATCCTGGGTGCCGAATAACAAATGGGTGTTGTGGAAAAATGGGCTACACATAGCCGTGGGTGACGCATAGCAAAAGTGGGGGTCCATATATAAAATGTCCTCCGGGGGTGCTCCGAGCAACTTTTCGAGCTGAATTTTCCAACAATATTTATTTCCAAAAAATACCTACAAACACACAAAACACCATAATAAGGACGAAAACGAGAACTAACAATATGAAACATTGAGTACAAATTAGACACATAAACACATCTATCACGAACTGGCGAAAGTCTCTTTGCCGAGATTTTCTGTTGAGTTTGATAAACTCCACCGGTTGTCTTAAGTCCGCAAACTTGTTTGTGAGCTTAAGAGGTTATGATCTAAAGATGTGCTATAAACATGAAACTTAAATTACTAAGGAATGCTTTATGCAAACCGTGGATATAAAGTTCATGAGATTCAATCGAATCGAATCATCTTTGTTTCAATTGTGTCTTGTGTAGTTACATAAGATCTCATAGCAATTGAACAACTCTCTAAATAGTTCATTTGAGTCAATTCAACTAGTTATGGTGAAGAAGAACAAGGTTAATATGAAATTCTCATATGGTTAACCTTTTGGGTTACTATGTTGAACCAACATACACGTACACGTTTGGGCATGGTTTTCACGAACCCAGTAAACGTCTACCCAAGTGTGTGTGACAAGCTAAGTTTTTGATCTAACGGTTGAGAAATATTATCTTGAATCTAAATCAGGTTTTCATCTAACGGTGAATATGAATTGCTTTGTAACTAAGGCAAAATCCTGATTTGAAGACTATATAAAGGAAACATCTAGCATTGTGCAAAACTACTCCCCACACGTCTGTGTGATACTAGTGCGCTCGCTAGAGTCGATTATCCTTTAACCTTTGATTTTCTTCTCTAAAACCAGGTTAACGACTTAAAGACTTCATTGGGATTGTGAAGCCAGACCGATACTACTTTTATCGTAGTTGTGTGATATGATCTTTCATCTTCTATCGTACGAGTACAATCTTTGATTGGCTTGAGATCGTGAGAGTTCTCCGATAGGCAAGATAAAGAAGTCACAAACATCTTCGTCTCACTGTTTGTGATTCCTCGACAAACCGCCTGTGTAGTCAGGAAGGATTGTAGAGAGGTGATTGATTAATCTAGGCTGTTCTTCGGGAATATAAGACCGGATTATCAATTGGTTCTTGTTCACCTTGATTTCATATCTTAAGACAGAACAAAACCTAGGGTTTATCTGTGGGAGACAGATTTATCCTTTGATAGACTTTTCTGTGTGAGACAAATTTGTTTATTATCAAGTCTGCGATGTTGGGTTGCAGCAACTCTTGGTTGTGGTTGAGATCAGCTAAGGGAATCAAGTCCATAGTATCCTGCTGGGATCAGAGGCGCAGGAGTACAACTGTACCTTGGATCGGTGGGAGACTGATTGGGGTTCAACTATAGTCCAGTCCGAAGTTAGCTTGGAGTAGGCTAGTGTCTGTAGCGGCTTAATACATTGTGAATTCAATCTGGACTAGGTCCCATGGTTTTTCTGCATTTGCGGTTTCCTCGTTAACAAAATTCTGGTGTTTGTGTTATTTATATTTTCGCATTATATTTGTTATATAATTGAAATAATACAGGTTGTGCGTTTGTGATCATCAATTGGAAATCCGACCTTTGGTTGTTGATTGATATTGATTGATCCTTGGACATTGGTCTTTGGTACCGTCCAAGTATTCCTTGTGTTTGATTAGGACTCGCTGATTTCTATTAGCTTGAGTAATATCAAAAATAATAGAGAGATATTAACTCCTTGAGATACTTTTATCTAGATTGAGCCTGACTGTCTAGTTGATTCTCTAGCAAAGTATTTCGGAGTTAGTCCATACAGATTGCTAAGCGAAATATTGGGTGGTGTTGTTAGACCCCCGCTTTTTCAATACCCGTATGCGTACTGGTTGGTTTAGTTAAAGTCCGGGAACCTTGTACGCATAACGGTACGCGTACTGGCGTGAGGTTCAGTTCAGTTCCGGGAATTTCTGCCGAGTTTGGAAGGTATGCGCACCCGTTATGTATACCTGAACTTAGTCCGGGTACTTAGGCATGCGTACCCGTATGTATACCTGAATAAGTTTAGTTCTAAAATCAATTTGTTCATGAACTAATGCATTTATATAATAAGGAATGCAATCTTTTGCAACCCGTGGCAATAATGTTCATGACTTGATTCGAGTGAATCAGAATCGATTTTGCTTCAATTTTATCTTGTATACTTCTATGAGAATATAAACAATTGAAAAACTCTAGAACTAGTTTAATTTGAGTCATTTGAACTAGTTATGGTTAAGATGAATGAGGTTGATATGAAAGTGTTCTTATGGATAACTTCGGTTAACTATTGTTGATTTATGTATAACAAGCTAAGTTCGATCTAACGGTTGAAAAATATTAGCTTGAGTCTAATCAGGTTTTCATCTAACGGTGAATATTGAATGCTTTGTTATCAAGGTAGCATTGATTGCAAACCCTGATTTGAAGACTATATAAATGAGAACTCTAGCAACTGGGAAACCTAATCCCCACACCTTATGTGCGATACTAGTTGCGACTAGAGTCGATTCTCCTTTAACCTTAGGTTTTTCACGAAACCCTATAGGTTAACGATTTGAAGACTTCATTGGGATTGTGAAGCCAGACCCAACTATTTTCTCCGTAGTTACGTGTTCTGATCTTGATGTTTTCTTTCGTGATTGAGTACTATCTTCTCTAAGATTTGCTCGACATTTAATTTCCGATAGGCAAGATAAAAAGTAGTCACAAACATGTTCGTCTCATCGTTTGTGATTCCACAATATCTTCTTTTACTACCATACGATTAAGATTATTGTGAGGTGATTGATATTTCTAGGTTGTTCTTCGAGAATATAAGTCCGGTATATCAATTGGTTCCTGTTCACCTTGATTTATCAAAAGATGGAACAAAACTCATAGGTTTATATGTGGGAGACAGATTTATCTATACAATAGAATTTTCTGTGTGAGACGGATTGGTTTATCAAGTCTTCGACTTTGGGTCGTCGCAACTCTTAGTTGTGGGTGAGATCAGCTAAGGGAATCAAGTGCACAAAATCCGGTGTGGTTCTAGAGGCGTAAGGAACACGACTGTACCTTGATCAGTATGAGATTGGTTAGGTCTCAACTTCAGTCCGAAGTTAACTTGGAGTAGGCTAGTGTATGTAGCGGCTTAATACAATGTGGTGTCCAAATCTGGACTAGGTCCCGAGGTTTTTCTGCATTTGTGGTTTCCTCGTTAACAAAACTTCTGGTGTCTGTGTTATTTCTTTTTCGCATTATATTTGTTTATATAATTGAAATATCACAGGTTGTGCATAAGTTCAATCAATTGTGAATCCAACCTTTGGTTGTTGATTAAATTGATTGACACTTGGATATTGGTTTTTGTTACCATCCAAGTTATTTCTTATATTCAATCGGGCTCTCAAATTCCTATTTGTTTGATTGCGAATTGAATTGAGAAATAGAGATATAAATCTTTGATATATTTTTATTAAGATTGAGTCTGATTATCTAGTTCATTCTCTTGAAAGTATATTGGAGTTAGTGCATTCAGATTGCTAAGCAAAATATTGGGTGTGGTTGTTAGACCCTCGCTTTTTCAATTGGTATCAGAGCAGGCAAACACGTTCAATTGGGTGTGGTTGTTAGACCCTCGCTTTTTCAGGTCTGTGTTTGTAGCGTTCTGACTCTATGGACAGAAGTGTTATCTCTGATAAACGCATCACCAGAGACAAAAGTTATGTTTCTATGAAATCTATTAAGGAAAAAGATTCGTCTACCTCGATTATCGAAGAACATTTTGTTCCAACGAAACAGGATTACACTGATAAGTATTTTCCCGATTACCTTTCAAACGAGTCTAACTCTGTTGAAGAAAGGGATGCAGCAGAAGAGAGTAAACTGGTTCTAAATCTTGTTAGAATCCAGGAGGATAGAATCAATCGGTTGAAAAACAATGTCGATGCACTTATGGGTATAGTAAAAGATCGTGACTCTAATTTAAAGGCTCTTAGCGAAGAAAACATCGAAGTTTGCTCCTCACTCGAGGTAAAACTCAAAAAGGATGCCTTGAAAATTGAATATCTTTTGAGTAAACTCTCTATTCGAGGATGTTCTAGAGAGTCCACTATACCGATCGCTTCTGTCTCAACTGAAAATTCAGTTCCAGAAGCTAAATCGCAATCTCTTCTGATTAAAAATGATGTGCTTGTATCCTCCTCTAATCAAGGAATCCTCACATCACTCGGAAGAAATAAATCCCCTAACAATGTTGTTAAGTCTATTCACTCTAATCACTCAGGTGATCGGAAAGTGTGTCTCTTTTGTGATTCAGAAGGATATGTTGAACGAAAAAGTAAATCTAGGTTGAATGACAAATCTATTGTTCATCTTCAACACACCTTAGATTTAATTCTCAAAGGTGTAATTAACATTCAGATGTCTAAACCAATTGGTTTTAGTACTCACCCTGTGAATTCTTCCAGGAAAGTCAGTTTATTTGCTCAACAAATGATCGGACAAAGTGTATCTCTAATACAATTCAGTCAAGGAGATTTCAGAAATGTCGCTGTAACGGACCAGTAAATGTTTCCTTTGAATGAGTTGGATTTCAACCCATCCAGCAGGGCCAAACCCCTGGTACGTCACTAAAGAAAATAAAATAAAAGAAAACCAAAATGATACATTCATTTCAAAATCAAGTGATACCGAACATACGGTGATTGACTAAATCAAGTAATACCGAACATACGGTGATCGACACGCAAAGAAGCAGGGAGTGAAAAAAATCACTTGTTAAAGATAAGCATGTCCAAATCTCGTCACCAGCAGCACCAGAAGCCATTCCAGTAAAATGTTTGAAATCAATGGTTCCATTTAAAGACATTCCTTTGAACACTATTTAATATCAGTTATACCCTTGTTTTAAGCCTTAAGTCAAAGATAATGTGTACAAAACTTGTTAGTGCACAACAAATTCAAAAATAAAATGGAATTTAAACTTTAAGAGCAAAGAAGTGCATCTGCTGATTAGAACCAAATACTAAAATTAAAAGCATATACTTGATTCCTAACCCAACCAAAGGCATCAGTCCAAAAACGGTTCAAGTACATAGTTCCAAGTTTGGATTACACAAGTTCCAGTACAATACTAAAGTTGAAGAGAGCTACTAGTGGTACAGTAAACATAATTACATAACTCATTGTAAAGTTTAAGCACTGAATACCTTTCAAAAATTAAACGAAGACCAGTTCCAAACTTAACTTGTACACAACAAATTTTGAAAAGGAAAATTAAGCAAAACAATATCATTCTGCAAAGACTCATGCTAATATATATATACAAAAATATCATTTTGCCGCTAATGAAAAACACACAGAGAAATCATAACAAAAGCATGGGTCATACAAAAAAATCGAAAGCCAGCCAGATAACCCCGTGATATACACATTATAGACAAGCAAAATACCAACTTTTGCTCAGACTCCAAGCCTCAAGCTCTTCCCAAGCTTACTTCCTCAACCTCGCCTCGTACTCTGTGGAAAACAAAACCAAAACGGGGTGAGCCACAGCCCAGTAGGGGTTACGAAACAATGCGCCAAACGATCAACAAGTAAATCAAGCTAAAGAAATAAGCATTTCCAAATTCAAGAACATATAAGCTTGATAACTCCAAATTCATTCGAAAAATCAACAATGAGATACTTATCAAGCGATAGTGAATAAATTCACATAGCTACTTGTGAAGACCAGTCTCTAATGTTAGGATAGTCAGGATATCATCCACCGTCCCGGACGGTCTTCCGCGGGTAGCCACATTTGTGGGATGCCCCTTTTGGGCCTAACAAACTCACTTGTAGCCTTCCAAAAACCTTCAAAACATGCTCAGTAACGAATATGGCAAACACAATAAACCCCAAATGTGAAGACATAACTCTGAAATCAGATCTCGTTAATCCAATCCATAAGCAATACTGTCATACAGTCCGGAAGTCCGAAATTCATGCATCTAGGCAATAAGGAAATGAACTCAAACTAACCACATAAAACGAGATCGGTATCTATAAAACGATGTCCAACAGTACATGATCAAATCAACAATACGTTTGTAGAAAACCATTTCCTTTTACTGTTGCAAAGAGTCTATATAACGAAACAAAATCGAAAAACACCAAGTATGTCATAAATCAGTAGCAAGATTCAAAGAAGGCCAATGTCTTACAAACAGTAGTGGTTAGCATCCAATAGTGATAACAAAGAAAAGTATACTCAAATGGTTAACCAATTAAACTTCATGGAATTTTACATGAGATGAAAATGAGCTCCAAAAACTTGAAGACAAGCTAAAGAGTTAAAACAGAAGTGATACAATTAATTGAACCATAAAACTAAGAACACCATATCTAATAAGACAAATTAGTAGTACCTTAATAGTGCGACATAAAGCACATATGACATTTTAAAGAATCATTTAAAGTGTAAAACTAGTTTACAATTTCTTAAAAACTAAATTTACTTGTCTTCCTTTGTTTGCAAAGAAGTAAACCAAGAAAAATCCAAGAAAGCATTTCAACTGACGGCTATTAATGGATTTTTTAAATGAGTGGCTCATTGAATCATTTTTGCAAACAAATCATGGGCAAGTTTTAAAATCTAATACAAGCCTTAGATTTAGGAAGGAAAACAAGACTTGGGTGTTTGCAAAGCATTTATAATTCCCAAAAATCGTTTTTAGACCATTCAAAACTATAAGGTTCATTTTTATCTCAGGTCATCAAAAGCAAAGACAAATCCGAAAAAAAAAAAGTTTATAAAAAATTATGTCGAATTCAATGTTTGAAAACATCTCAACTAATCTTTACCCATTTGTATGAATAGTAATAAATCTGAAAGCGATACCAATTTACAAGACATTTGAGATTAAAAAGGCGTCAACAAAAAAAATGGGAGAAAAGAAAATACAAATGAGAAATGACACAAATTTCTTAATACAGAACCAATGGAAGAAAGATAGAGCAGAGATTTGGTAAAACTAATCAAATTAACAAATCAAGTGGGGGAACTGTATACATGCAACTAGTATTTCAATGTCTTAAACAAACCAAGAACTAGTTTAACCGAAATGAAATCAAAACAAAATCAGCTGTATGTAACTGTGAAAAAAAAAGGAAAATCCCCTACCTTAATCGCAGCTAGCATTCCAAGAACGGATCAACAAAAGCCAAGGGCAGTCTGAATTGTTTTTCTTTTCTTGCGATTGTCTTGATAATCAGAAGCAGAAATTGGATGGGAAGAGAAGGAATGTCGGAAACAACAAGAAAGAAAAAAGAGCTAGTCTCCCTGTTAAGTTTGGTTCAAAATGAAAAAGGACCAAAACGCTCTTAGCTGCTCTCATGTACGACTCGTGGCAAACATGCTCAAAGTTTCTAGACTTTTCCTTAGATCATACTAACCAAGCACCTTGATATTACTAAGGGATATTCTATTTATTTTAAAAACATTCACATTGGATTAAAGCACTCGCCACGGCTATATACACCCTACATTAGAATTGCACGGGCACCGCATGCCGTTCTAACTTTCCACTAAAATGGGTCAAGCTCCGGTTTGGATACGAACGGATATTTTTAGTGGTGTTACAGTCCCTCTCAACCCAATGGGATGAAAAATATCCTATTCAGATTCTCACTCCACGAAGAGAATCTGAAACAAGGTTTAACAAAAACATTCTCCTTTCTTGTGACACCTCCCGATCCTTTTATGGGTGGGAGAAATTACTCTTTGTAAGTTTTGAGACTATTCTTGTCTATTTTCCTTTGGACAAGAACAATAATCTTTAAGAGGGATGTGAAAAGATTTCTGCTGACTTGTTCGTGTATAGCCACAAAACCGTTTTTGAACACCTGGATTTTTGTTTTTTTTTAAAAAAAAAATTCGGTTAGGGTTTTTGTCAAAGGTCTTTTTGGAAATTTTTCTCATCACTTCTTCCTTTTTAAAGAGATTTATTTCCCTTAAGCAAGCATTTCATTTACCATCTCTATCATGTCCTCTTCTAGTCTTTCCGGTAAAGAGGATGATGTTTGGAATGTTCTCTTTTCCTCTAAGAAAGTTCGTTTTGGTTCTTCTGATAATGAGATATGTCAAGATAAACGTGATTCATCCTCTGATGGAAATCCTTCTGGTTCTCATTATGATAAACTCTCGTTAGCCCTGAATCTTGTCTTGGACCAAGTACAAGCGTTAAAGAGTGAACTAGAATCCTCCATCAAAAGACTTGAAGACAAGATGGATAATCTTGAATCCAGGATTGATCTAATTGAAGATGAACTTGATGACTATAGGGAATATGAGAAGAGTCTTCAAAGTAAGTGAAATGAATTTTGGTTCTTGCTTAAAGTTATTTTGTCTAGGAAACTTCTTATGAGATCTTGTATTTTAAGAAGGATAACTAGGGTTTGGGATAACAATTATTGTGAGTACACATAGCTATTTCCAACGATTTTCATCTTGCAATGTTTTTAGCTTTATTTATTTAAATTCTAAAGTTTATTTGGAAGATGATTTTGCAGCATTAATCTTTATGGTTTTATATATTGCAACTTGTTATGGGATATGTGTGTTTGCGTGCGTGAACTATGATTGTCCCATATTTGCTCAAAATTTAAGTCTATCATATGTCTTTATTGATGAAAGACAGAATGAACTTTTGACAACAAAAGTTAAGCCTATTATGTCATTATGCAAATATTGATGGAAGATAGGATGAACTTTTGTCTGCAAAGATTACGTCTATTACATCTCTATGCAAATGTTGATGAAAAATAGAATGAATCTTTGAATATTCCGCAGTATTGGTCTTTCTCTGATCTACATCTTTGTCTAAATACTGTGCGGCTCCATAAGTTCTCTTATGTTGAGCATTTCCGATTAAATTAATCATGGGTTCTCTTGTGGTTAATTTAATTGAGTATTTTGAATACAAATTCATGTTTCATGTGATTTGTTAATGTCCAAAGAAATCCTTCTTTTCTTGTGAAAGTAAGGTCGTTCTTGTTGTTCTTTCGGGAATGACATTTGATGGGGGAGAGTTCTTAATTGAAATTGTGCTTAATTTCCAAATCTTTGTGGGTAGTGTGGCTGTAAAATATTGTAGGAGTTCTCTTGTATCTTTATAAACACCTTGATGAATACACTAGTTTTGACTATGTGAAATCATCGAAACAAAGTTGATATGTTCTCTTTTGGTCATGAAGTATCTCTATGGAGATTTCATTAGTATCCCACTAGTTTTCGTACCTTTGCCAATTTATATTGGCAAAAAGGGGGATAATTAATGTGTAGTTCACACTGCAAATACATATGGTTTACGGATCATTATGTAAGGGAGAGTGGTTTTCATGTGAGATGAAGTATTGACTAAGGAAGAGTGATACATATCACCATAGTATTATTGTCAAGTTGTGATACAATTGAACTTTGATGTTGTGTAATAATACTATGACACTGTATAACAATGATTGAGAGCAACTGTTTTCTCATTGTTATAGCTACCGATCTTCAACAACGATGATGCTGAGTTGAACATGTTCAGAATCACTGGAGTACTTGGAAGTGACGAAGATTTCGAGTAATGTTGAAGAACCAAGGAAATCAAACATTTGGTTCAGAGCTACAGAGTTTATTTATTTTGTAATCCATATGTATTGATAGTTTTGTCACTAAAATTGACAAAGGGGGAGATTGTTAGAGCACTGCTCAGTCGAACTCGCAAGCCTTGTTATCTCAAGCTTGTTTGTCAAGTTTAGTTGCCAAAACTATAAGTCTTGATTTCTAGTCTACTTATAGCTAAGTCTCGGATTAGGATAGAAAGTGTAGTTGAGCATTAGACTGCACGACGTTCATCGATTGAAGACGAAGAACTACTAAGGGGAGATTGTGGAACTTTATCAACAAAAGGTATGTGGAGACTTGAACTCATCTATCACTCAAAAGTCTATATACTCAATCTCCTATTTGAGACAAAAGTCGTATAGTTATATAAACTTCAATTATGCACATTTGATATTCCGAGCTGAGTTTAACTCGCTTACATATTTCTCAAAATATGTTTTGGTAAGCTTTTGCTTTAACCAAGTTCATCTTATTCTTGACGAAAGTCAAAAGATGATCATGTGAAAATCTCCCTGTAACATCTTACATGATTTGTGTGAGACAGTCATATGATGCAGACTCGGAATGTTTCGTATTGATCATTCAATCACTTGAAAATTGCTTTGAAGCTAATGGTTTGTGTGAGACATCTACTGTCGTCTTCCGAGAATGTTTCAATGATTGAAATGGAGTTTAGAACAACTGGATATAAGCATAATATGCGTACTTGCATATATGTAATCCAAGTCCGGGAACTATAGTATGCATACCTGTATGCGTACTGGTTGGTTTAGTGAAAGTCTGGGAACCTTGTACGCATACCGGTACGCGTACTGGCGTGAGGTTCAGGTCCGGGAATTTCTGCTGAGTTTGGAAGGTATGCGTACCCGTTCGCATACTGGCGAACCCAAACTTGGTTCGGGTACTTAGGTATGCGCACCCGTATGCATACCTGAGTAAGTTAAGTTCTAAAATCGATTTGTTCATGAACTAATACATTTATATAATAAGGAATGCAATCTTTTGCAACCCGTGGCTATAATGTTCATGACTTGATTCGAGTGAATCAAAATCGATTTTGCTTCAATTTTTTCTTGTATACTTCTACGAGAATATAAACAATTGAACAACTCTAGAACTAGTTTCATTTGAGTCATTTAAACTAGTTATGGTTAAGAAGAATGAGGTTGATATGAAAGTGTTCATACGGCTAACTTCGGTTAACTATTGTTTAGTCAACAAGGTGGACATGTTTAGGTACGTTTACTCATATCTAAATGAAGTCATTTTTTCACTTGTGTATAACAAACTAAGTTCGATCTAACGGTTGAAAGATATTAGCTCGAGTCTAATCAGATTTTGATCTAACAGTGAATATTGAATGCTTTGTTACCAAGGTAGCAATGATTGCATATCCTGATTTGAAGACTATATAAAGGAGAACTCTAGCAACCGGGAAACCTAATCCCCACACCTCTTGTGTGATATTATTTGCGACTAGAGTCGATTTCCCTTTAAACTTAGGTTTTTTACGAAACCCTATAGGTTAACGACTTGAAGACTTCATTGGGATTGTGAAGCCAGACCCAAATATTTGCTCTGTAGTTACGTGTTCTGATCTTGCTGTTTTCTATCGTGATTGAATACTATATTCTCTATGATTTGCTAGAGATTTAATCTCCGATAGGCAAGATAAAAAGTAGTCAGAAACATATCCGCCTCATCGTTTGTGATTCCACAATATCTTGTTTCGCTACCATACGATTAAGATTATTGTGAGGTGATTAATATTTCTAGGCTATTCTTCGGGAATATAAGTCCGGTATATCAATTGGTTCCTGTTCACCTTGATTTATCAAAAGACGGAACAAAACTCATAGGTTTATCTGTCGGAGACACATTTATATGTACAATAGACTTTTCTGTGTGAGACAAATTGGTTTATCAAGTCTTTGACTTTGGGTCGTAGCAACTCTTAGTTGTGGGTGAGATCAACTAAGGGAATCAACTGCTTCGAATCCGGCGTGGTTCTAGAGGCGTAAGGAATGCGACTGTACCTTGATCAGTGTAAAATTGGTTAGGGCTCAACTACATTCCAGTCCGAAGTTAACTTGGAGTAGGCTAGTGTCTGTAGCGTCTTAATACAGTGTGGTGTTCAAATCTGGACTAATCCCGGGGTTTTTCTGCATTTGCGGTTTCCTCGTTAACAAAAATTTTGGTGTTTGTGTTATTTCTTTTCCGCATTATATTTTTTTATATAATTGAAATATCACAGGTTGTGCGTAAGTTCGATCAATTGTAAATCCAACCTTTGGTTGTTGATTAAATTGATTGACACTTGGATATTGGTTTTTGATACCGTCCAAGTTATTTCTTATATTCAATCGGGCTCGCAAATTCCTATTTTTTTGATTGCGGATTGAATTGAAAAATAGAGATATAACTCTTTGATATACTTTTCTTAAGATTGAGTCTGACTGTCTAGTTGATTCTCTTGAAAGTATGTTGGAGTTAGTCCATACAGATTGCTATGCGAAATATTGGGTGTGGTTGTTAGACCCCCTCCTTTTCACTTCTAACTTATTGTCTAATCTCAAGATTATGAAAAGAAAAGTCTTTGTATTATAGGAACAATACTTCTTCGGTCATCTCTAGCAAAACTTTTAAAATTGGATGATTCAAATAGTACATAGGAAGAACAAACTTATTTCCTTCTTTAGTATAAACAATGAAGGAATCAGTTCTTCTTCGATGAATCTTTAACTTCCATTATTTCTCTAAGATATTTGTAACTTAAACAATTAAGCAGATAATTTTGGGTCAAAATAATTAACTCTATAGCAAAAAGAAAGGAATTTATTTATTTTGATAAACAATAAACCTTTTCAATAATGGAAATTCGAGTTACTTAATTAAGATAGACTCAAACACAAATTTTAATCCATATTCTGATTCAAATCTCTTTTCTTTGTTTATCCTTTTTTCTTTAGTAAAAAATTCTTTTAACCTTTTGGTTTCTAGGTTTGATTCGATTGATTTACACTTTGAAAATCTTGTATTTGAAAAAGGGCGACATGTGAATCAATATATAGCTTCACTCACAATCATGTATTTCTCTAAACATATATTTTGAATAGTAATTGAATGAAATTTGAATTTGAATTCAATCCAATCTCAACCATTATAAAATCATGAAAGCGAAATGTTTCTCGCGAATCGAATGATATGGAAAGTAGTCCCAAGACTACGAACAAAACCTTCCTCATGAATCATGATATCTTCTAACTTATTATCCGATCTCAAGATCACGAAAAGAAAAGTATTTGTACTAGAGGAACAATAAACTTCTTCGATCACCTCTAGCATAACTTTGAACATCGGATGATTCAGTTCAAATAGTACAGAGGAATAATAAACTTCTTTATTTCTTTACTATAAAAAAAATGAAGGAATCAGTTCTTTTTCAATGAATCTATAACTTCCATCCTTTCTCTAAGATATTTGTCACTTAAATAATTAAGCAAATACTTTTGGGTCAAAGGAATTTTAAGTTAGAAGCAAAGACAAAGGAAATTTATTTATCTTGATAAACAATGAAACTTTTCAATAATGGAAATCCGAGGTTTGAATGAGTTTAAGATCGAAATAAGAAAATACAAAGTAACAAGATCATATCGCAAAAGTACAATACCCGAGAAATACGACAAGATAAAGAGAAGGATTAACTTAATTTCTAGGAGGGTTGCTTATCTACCTGGGAAAACTGGGAAGTACGATACCGAGATCAAAGAGATTTAAGGAGCACAACTGAAGCTGAATTTCTAGGAGGGTTGTTTTATCCAATTGACTAAAATACAATTACTACTGTACTTTTTTTTAAATAATTTTTAATTTGATGTTATCTTAATATTGTAGCTCATTACAAGGATGCAAAGGAGGATTCAGAGTCTCGAGACGAGCATTCATAAATACCAGGGAAAATCCCTCAACACTTTGTCGTATCAGCAGTTGAGTGGTCTGGAAAGAAAAATGCAAGTCAGCTAACTGGAATCAGATGGAAAAAGTAACGAGGGGAGGTATCACTAATTAAATTTATCTAAGGGAGCGATAATGCAAATTATCTATCTTTATAGGGGAGGAAACACAAAATACCCCTTATATTATGTTATCTTCTTTTCTTAGAGGTGGGGAAATAGCCAGCCGGAAAAAGATGAGTAGAACCGAGATGGGCACAAACTACTTTCAGATGAACTTAAAAACTGAAGGAAGAAATGCTAAAGGAAGGTATGAAGAACTGTGATATGTGCTTCAACATTCTATCTACCTAATTATGATTCATAATTGCTTCAGATTTGTAGATTGAGAGGCGTGGAAAAGTTAGGTTTTAAATAAATTACTATTTATTATCTGTAATCTCGATTTTTTAAGGCATTTTATGCTTATAGTAGGATTAACTACCATTGACACATCACGACGCTTTATAACTTGTTCAACCAAAACTGTAACTGACCATTCTTTATAGGAAAAAAAAATAGATTTAACCAAGATAACAATCATTTGACTATCCCAAGTTGAAAAGCTTTCAGTTATTCCGTCAATGTGCACTGTATGAAAATTAGGGAACGACTTCAGCAGGGTTTTCATAAGAGGTTTTTGTGATTTATTTTCTGAAAGAAAAACTACATTAAGTTTTTCGAAGTTTATCAGGTGACATAAGTGTTGTCTAGTTAGTTTAGGTCCACATCTTTGAGCATTTCAGGCTATAATTTTGATTATAACTTAATGATTGTCTTACAGTAGTATTAACCCAAACTCAATGTATTGAGCAAAACTCGCATTATCGTGTTAGTTAAATGGAAACAATACTTAAAAAAAAAATCAAACAAATCGAACAAACTTGAAACCAACAAAATGCAATCACTTTCCAAAAAAACATACTATCTTACCGATAATAAGATAGGCATTGATTGTAACTTTTAAAAACACATAAGTATAAACTAAAATATGATTTTTGTTATAGGGAAAGATGATTTGTTTAGGGAGAAAGTTAAAATGGTTTGACTACGGTATATTCCTTTTGACCATGGGTCAACTAAGGGGAAGAGTGAATAATTTTCTTTGCCCCTAACAAAATAATGATATTTACTACTATGTCCTCAACTTAACCTAATATTATATTTGAGTTGTAACTATGATTAACCCTAAACTATATCCATAATCTAATCAAACCATATCAAGAATTACTGGCTGTAGAGCATGCTCAGCTTTAACATCCTCTGTAGTCTGGACTTGATGAATCTAGACGGGAAGGAGCTGTAAACTTCCCAAATATGGGTTCATCATATAAGAGTTATATTGTGTTTGAGTCATCTAAAGTGAATATCCACCTTACATACAGAAAATTTTGAATGAAGAACATGATGTATTGAAAAGTATTTTTCTTGCTTAATTAAAAAGAGGGAGGATATACAATATATATATATAGATTTTACAATTAATGAAGAAGAATCAATTTTGTGCAAAATATATGTAAGACCTTTGGCTAAAATATATTTTAGCCTGTGTTGATTGATTTACTTTCCAAATGTGGTCGTAGATGATTTATCTGCATATATATTCTTTCCTTGTTTGTTGATGTGATATCTCTTGATAGGATTTCCTGTGAATCTTCTAGCTGTATTATTTCCTTGTTTGTTGGTGTGATATCCCTTGACTTGATTTCCTGATATGGTGAATCTTCTATCCATTGGGTAGTATCTTTGTGACTACTAATTTTCCCATAGTCTATGTAATGTACTCAGAGAATCGGATACTAAGTATTATTGATATCTCAGTCGAACTGATAATGCTAAGTAATAAAATATATCCAAGATTGTAATAATAATAAAGAACACAAATGTAAGGTAAGGGCTACTAAGTTATCATGAGACACAAGATATTGCATGGTTCGACTTTTGTCTACCTCCACGGGGTAATGAATGATTGTTTGTATTAAGTTGTGGTGGTTACAAATATCTTAAATGCTTCCCAAAGTAATAAAGAGAACTCAAGTTAAAGTAAAGAGGTATAAGCTTAAGACTATATCTTCTTCTCATATATATTGAATGCCCTTGTTTGTTGGTGAAGCTCGGTATTTATAGCCCCTTCTGTTCCAGGTATATCTTTGTTGTCTGTGGGTCCATCGTCCCCTGATATACCTTCCTTACAAATGGTACCTTCGTTCACCGCGTGCTTCCTCCTGTCGGACTCAGCCATCTCAGCTGACCCACGTTCCTTCGGGAACTACCCAACCTTAGTACAAATTGTACCTTCGTTCACCACAAGCCTTCTCCAGTCATACTCTTCCAGATCGTCTCTTTCCACGTGCCTTGGTCAAGCGAGTAGATAATGGATTAGCCCATTAAATGTTGATTGGATATGTCAGCTACCTCTGTCCCTTCGCCAGCTGCCTCTTTCTAGACTAGGTTTTACTTTACCATCTTAGCCGTCGAGGTATGCTTCCTCGAGATGGGATAAAGAAGAGAATGAGAAGGGATCCGCTGTTCCTCAGACTCCTGTGTATAGCAAGGGCTATACAGTTATCTTGTGTGCGACCACTTAAAGCCGTGACACGTGCTCCGCAAAATATTGATATTCACAATATTTGAGATCTTTATGACATACCAATATGCTATGCTGGATTTACTTTTTTTTATGTCCATGTATCAGACTCATACGAAACAGTACCACGAGCGAAAAACAAAAACAATGACGTTGTGTTGTTTTAGAAATTAAAATTACCATAGTGAAAAGAACCCGGAGAGTTAACAAATAGAGTTTATAGAAATCTTGCACAGAGAAGCATTCCATATCACCCAATAATCAACATAGAAATTGAAACAAGAAGAGTTTGATACACTAGTTAACAAGGAAGTAACAGAATATGACCGATCAATTATTTCTTCTCAATGGAGCAAATACACATACCTTGTAGGATCAGAATCTCGCAGCAATAATGCTTCAGCGAAATTATCAACAACACAACACAACAGTGTCGCAGAACAATTTCAGAAATGACATAATAAACGACGTCAGCTAAATCATGAGAAAAACGTGATGGTCCTGCGAAAATTAGAGAGTTTGCGAGATTAACATTTGTAAGGTTACGAGAATGTCGCAAGCCATATCCGAAAATAAAGGACAGATTAGCTGTCATCCATAATGTAATTCCCTATAAATATCCGTTCAGTTGTAAAGGAAAGGAGAGATCTTTTCTGAGTGAGAAACAAGTAAATAGGAGAGAGAAAATCTAGGGCAGTCGTTATTCTTGATTTCTTTATCTTTTCTTATAAGATTGTTCAAAGATTCATCAATAAAATTAAGATTGTTAATCTAAAATGAGTTGAATGTCAATGAAATCTTATGAGGGGTGTAGTGTAGGATTCCCTGCAACTACATAATGGCGCTAGAAACAGGGACGCTGAAGATTGAAAGTTGAAGATTGTTGTTGAGATTGTTCAAATCAAGAAAGTGATTAAACAAATCAGTGAACCAGTTAAAATAAAAATGATTAGAGTCAATGAAGATGACAAAATATTGGAGTGTAATATGATAACAAAAACAATGGTTAATGAATTCCATGAAAACATCAAAGGAAGGATACATAAACGAAATTTTGAAGGAAGGAAGGTTATGGCGGTAGAAAAGACATCACCCTTGAGAGATTGGGAAAAGAAAAAAATCACATTCATGGCGGCAGAAATACCAAAAGAAAATTTGAACCACACATCTCCATTGGTTATTACAGTGCCTATTACGCGAAAAGAGAATGGGACAACAAAAAAATCCACGGAAGAATGGACATTGAACAGAACTTTAGTCGATACAGGAAGTTCAGTGGATATAATATTTTATCATGCGTTCAGGGGAATGGTATTTAAAGATGAAGAAATGTCCAGTTCAACATATCTTGTTCATGGTTTTAGAAAATCCACAACAAAACCTAAAGGACAAATAGTGGTACGAATTCCACTAGGAGAGATCGAAACACACGTGACACTATGCGTGGTGGATATGGAATCGCCATATAATATGTTGCTAGGAAGGCCATGGATACATGCGATAAAAGCTGTAGTATCAACGTTGCATCAATGTATTAAATTCCCACACCAAATGAAATAGGTGAAATCAGAGGAGATGTTGACAATGCGAAATTATGTCATCAAATTGAAGTAAAGCATTATGAAGGACGAGCAAAAAAGAAACAATCTCGCAGAAAGTTGGCAAAGGAGGCAAAGAAATAAGAAGAATTTAGAGTGTACACGATAAGGGCAAAAGAAGTCAGGGGAATACCCAGCGAAATTTCGGAAGAAGGAGAAGGACCTGTGAAAACAATAAAAGAACCAACACCAATGGGAGAACCCAAGTCCAGTTACACTGCCGCAGAACCAACAAAAGAAGTAAACGTTGGGACTATAGAAGAACCTCTAATATTGAGAATTGGAACCAAGATGGATGTAGAAGAAGAAGAAAGAACTGTTAACCTTTTGCGTGAATATAAAGACATTTTCGCAGGGAGCATGGACGAGATACCGGGAATAGATCCATCAATTGCATGTCACAAGCTGGAGATTAACAAGAATGTGAGACCATTTAAACAAAGAATAAGAAAAATCGCAACATCCTACCATTCCCAAATAGAAGAAGAACTACAGAAAATGCTTGATGCAGGAATTATAAGAGAAGCTAAATACCCAGAGTGGATAGCGAACATGGTCATTGTTCCAAAGAAAAACAAAGGAATAAGGATTTGCATAGATTTCACTGATTTAAACAAAGCTTGTCCTAAAGATAGCTTTCCGTTATCAGATATTCCTCAAATGGTGGAATCAGCAGCGGGAAATGATAGGGTATCGTCTTTAGATGGGTACAAAGGATATAACCAGATCCCTCTCGCTGAAGAAGATCAAGAGCATACTGCTTTTTTCGCCCCTAGAGGTTTATATTGTTACACGAAAATGCCATTTGGTTTGCGAAATGCGGGAGAAACATACCAAAGAATGGTAGAGAAGGTGTTCGCGAAATGGATACACAAAATATTAGAAGTATACGTGGACGACATGTTAGTAAAGAGTAAAGAACCCAAAGACCATGTACAGGACCTGAGGGAGATTTTTGAACAAATGCGGCAGTATGACATTAAACTGAATCCTGAGAAGTGTACCATTGGGGTTGCATCGGAAAAAATTTAGGCTACATTGTATCAAAGGAAGGAATACAAGTTGATCCAGAAAAAGTGCAAGCAGTTCGTGACATGCCAACACCAGCAACAATAAAAGATGTACAGAAGTTGAATGGACTTTTAGCTTCACTGGGGAGATTCATTTCGCGATCATCAGACAAATGCAAATATTTTTTCGATATACTCAAGAAGGGTGCGAAATTAAAATGGACTGATGAATGTGAAAAAGCTTTTCAAGGGATCAAAGAACATCTTATGAATACATCTATTTTACAAAAATCAGAATCAGGAGAAGAATTATTAATCTATCTTGCGACGACGAAGCATGCATTAAGTGTCGTGTTATTGCGAATAGACACAGGAGTGGAGAAACCCATCTATTACATTAGCAAAACTTTTAATACTGCCGAGAAGAATTAGTCAAAGATTGAGAAGCTAATCTTAGCATTAGTTTATGCATCATTTAAGCTCTGCATATATTTTCAAGCGCACAAAATAAAGGTATTAACAAAAGTACCAATTGAATCAGTGATGAAGAATTCAAAAAGATCAGGAAGAGTGGAGAGATGGAATGCACAAGTAGGCCACTTTGATATTAAATATGAAACTTTGTCTTCACCAAAATCATAAGTTGTTGCAGATTTCTTGGCA
Organism: Papaver somniferum; assembly: GCF_003573695.1. NCBI lineage: Eukaryota > Viridiplantae > Streptophyta > Magnoliopsida > Ranunculales > Papaveraceae > Papaver > Papaver somniferum. The sequence goes on from NC_039358.1 coordinate 117,136,338, forward strand.
GAATTTCCTTTAGAAGAAGATGAAGCGGTAGAAGAAATGATGGATATAGAAGAAGAACACGGAGATCCAAAAGACTTATTAACAGAACCAAATAGATGGGAGATATTGGTGGATGGATCATCAAATGGAGAAGGCAATGGAGTTGGAATTGTTTTAATTTCGCCAGAAGGAGCGAAGATGACTTTTTCATTCAGATTGGAATTCGCATCCACTAATAACGAAACGGAATATGAAGTTGTGATACATGCCTTAAAGTTCGCAATAGAAATGAAACTAGAAAATGCCAGGATCACTAGTGATTCGCAGCTAGTTATTCGCCAAATAAAGGGAGAGTACACTACAAATGAACCATCCTTGAAGAAATACAAGAAGCTCGTTGAAGAATTGTCAGCGAGAATCCCAAAAATAAAATGGAGGCACATTTCAAGGAAGGATAACAGACTCGCAGACGCTTTTGCTTTCATCTCAAGCATGATGACAGATCCAACTGCGAGATGCATAAAAATACAGACACTTCTGTCACCATCAATCAATAAAGAAGAAGAAGAAGAATTGAACTTGATGATAATAGACGGTGGAGAAGAAGAACAAACGAACAATATCGCAGATTGGAGAACAGAACTTCATGCATATTTGGCGAAAGGGGAAACACCAAGAAATAGACTGGAAGCACACAAGTTAAAAATCCGGGCAACAAATTATGAATTAAGAGATGGGCTGCTATACCGAAAATCCTTTAATGGACCATCACTCAGATGTTTGACACGAGAAGAAGGAGAAAAGGTGCTAAAATGTTACATAGTGGGGATACTGGCAATCATAGAGGGGGAAGATCTTTGGCACATAGAGCAAAAATGCAAGGCTATTACTAGCCATACATGCACGAAGATGCAAAACAAATATCAAGACGTTGCGAAGATTGTCAGCGGCATAAAAAGAAAATACATGCACCTGGAGCACCATTGTCATCTTCAACCAGTGTGTGGCCTTTTGGAAAGTGGGGCTTAGATATTGTGGGGCCATTTTTACCAAGATCTGGACAAAGAAGATACTTAATAGTCGCAACAGATTATTTCACAAAATGGACAGAAGTGAAGGCAGTACAGCATATTCGCGACAAATATATCTTTACATTCATATTCGAAAATATCATTTGCAGATTCGGAATTCCTGCGCAGTTGGTATCTGATAATGGGAACAGTTTGAAGGACAGAACATAGAAATGTTACTTAATGCATTTAAAATAAAATGTGGAAAGTATACTCCTTTGTATCCACAAGCTAATGGGAAGGCAGATGCAACAAACAAAACAATTGCAGATATATTAAAGAAGAAATTAGAAGGACATCATAGAGCATGGTGCAAACAAGTACATAATGCAGTATGGGCTTATAATACAACTAGAAGAGAAGCTACTGGAATGTCACTTTTTTGTTTAACATACGGAGTTGAAGTGGTGTTACCAACAGAAGTTGTTATTCCGACAACAAAGAGAGAAGCTTGGGAGAAAAATCTTAGTGCGGGTTTGATCTTAAGAAAACTTGATGAATTAGAAGAAAAAAAAGAAAGAGCTTTACAACATATGGAGAATTATCAGCGAAGATAAGCCCGAGAATACAATAAACGTGTCAAAGTACGCGAATTCCAACCAGGAGATTTAGTTCTGCGAGAGACACCAATATATCAACGAGAAAATGGTGGAAAGTTAGCGAAAAAATGGGATGGACCTTACATCATTAAGGAGATAGTTGGAACATGAGCTTATAAATTAATGATCCAGAAGGTAGAGATGTTGGTCATAGACTTGACAGACCATGGAACAGATTGTACTTAAAAAGATATTATCCGTAATAAGCTTTGAGAAGTTATGGATTCTGAAAGAATAGTTGCGAGATTATTCATATCAAAACAAGATCATGATGTGCGAAACTTTCGCAGAGATAATCATAGAACAATGACATAAAAGAAAGGGGCAAACCTTTATGGCGGACACCCTAGTTCGCGAATAAAATTTCGCAAGAGGCAAATGTAAGACCTAAAGTACGTCATATAAGGGGGTACCTGTTGCATGGCTCAGGGAAAGGCTACACCGCCACCGGAACCTGAGTCATGGAGATTTGGGGTCAATAAATCCCATCCGGGAGAGGCACCTTGGATTCTCAGCTTAAGCATATGACTTAAGTTGGGCGACTAAGGTAATAAGGACTCTCCCAAGGAGTGCAGAATCTGATCAAGGCGCCGAGGTACACGGTTGAGTCAAGAGTGCCAGGGGCGTCTGGAGCGTACCTTGCCATTCTTGACAAGTCTTGGCTTATACTGCACTCGGCCCGAAGAAAACCCCACTTAGGGTGTAGTCTCGTAACCATAAACCCTATAGGTAAAAGGGATAAGAGGCTGCTAAAACAACTGGTTGTTATTAAGACTTGGTGGGAGGAGCTAACCTTGTATAGTAGAAGTACGCCTCCTTGAAGGGGCAACCAGGGGGAAGATAAGGGCGGTACCCTCCATTAGGGAGCTGATAAGTGTCTTAAGACGCAAATGTCATGAGGTTTTTTACTCGCAAGGGTATTAAGGCTTGTCATATTTGTGCAACAATCCTGAAGAGGCAATAATACTAGAGAAAAAGATAAGACGAGATCAATGGGTTTTCGCATGAAAGTGCGAAGACGTCCTGCGATTTCGTCGCAAGACGGCAATGTAATGGGACTTTATTTTCGCAAGCATATTTAGGCCTATCATATTGTCGTAACATTCCTAAAGAGGCAATAATACAAAAGAAAAAGTTAAGGCAAGATCAATGGGTTTTTACATGAAAGTGCAAGGACGTCCTGCGATTTTGTCGCAATGACAAGAGGTGGCATAATAAGACCTAATTAGGAAGGCAAAATAAGACCACATGACAAAACAAAATATTTATAAGTATTCATAACAGATCATTTCTCGCAAGAAAGATAATGAGAGGCAAGTATGGGAATCAGTAAACAAGAGGCATTATCTTTCTCGCCAGCAAAATACTAAAAAAGAAAATTAATTCCAAAGTCGGTTGAAGAATATTATTCGCAAGAAATAATAAAGATGAAACAATTCAAGAAGATAGAACTAGATAAAAAGCTCATGTTTCAGTATTAATTCCAGTAGAAGGAGATAATGGACGCTCTTCGCCAATGCACTCATTATCTCCAACTTCTTCTTCATTTCGATTCTGATCTTCACCAAAAATAATTCCTTTGAGAGGGACTTCTTTTTCGCCGCCACCTTGATTATCGCTAGCAATTACTTCTTTAGAAGAGATTTCTTTTTCGTTTTCATCTTGATTAGCACCAGCAGTTGCTTCCTTAGAAGAGATCTCTTCTCCATCTTCCAAAAGACTATTCTCTTTACCACTTTCATAATCACTGTCAGCAGGATGAGGAATTTCATCATCATCTACTTCCAAAGGTTCGATTGATGTAGGAGGAAGAGATTTGGACAATAAAATACCATTTACAAGGACTTCAGCCCGGAGATGAACTTGACGAAGAAGTGCTCTCTGATGATTCCTATCTTGAAAATCCTTAAAGTAAGAAAGATAATCAAGTCTTCTTTCTGCTCGATCGCGAGAACCAGTAAGAACAGAGACGAGTAGTGCATTTTCTTTGCGAATTTTGACATATTTAGCCTCCAAAACAGAAATGGAGGAATGAATATTTTTCTCAGATTCTGCCAAAAGTAGAATACAAAATTTCAGTAAGATGAAGAACTCAAAAAGGTATGACAAAGAAAAGATAGTTAAGGCAGTCAAACTATTATGACTACCTTTCTTTTGCGAAATAAGGTGTTGAATCAAGGTCAGACAACTATTCTCCCAACGGTCCATTGCATCATCAAATTTATCTCCAACTAAACCTTTAAGTCGAGACTGAAGATTTTTCTCTTTAGAAATAAGAAAGGAATTTTTCTTCGCAAGAGATGAATAAGATTCTTCTAATTTGGAATATTGTTCTTTAAGTTGATTCGCCTTTACACTTAAAGCTATTCTACCTTGAATGAGTGTATCTCTTTCAGCGATAGAGGACTCTGTTACTTCTTTAAGTTCATTTCTCAAAGAGCGAAGAGATTGTTCTTGGTCATCACATGCTTTCTGGAGGATGCTAAGTTGTTGTGAAGATATCGCCATCTTATTTAAACAAATTCGCTTCTCTTGAGATAGAGTTTTATTCTCATCTGATAAAGATTCCATCCCTAGATTATCTTTAGTTAAAGAATAAGAGAGGCGAGATATTTCATTACTTAATAAATCTTGCCTTCGAACTAATTGGGTATTTTCATTGGTAAGATTATTTATATGATCAACAGAGTATGAATAGAGGTTATCTAATTAGTTATATTGATCCATCAAAATCTCTTTATCAACACGGACTTCTTCAACAGCAGATTCAAATTGATATCTCTCCATTATTCGTTTCTGGTTTAAGGCTTAACATGAGAAAGAGGGATTTCAAAGATAATTAAATATGGAAAGGATAAAATCATTAGAAAGGCAAATTGAAGACACAGATAAGGAAATCATACCTCTCAGTTCATCATTCTTCTTGCGAAGATTGTCGCGATCCAGCGAAACATTCTGGAGCTTTTGATGTTCGAGACGAAGAGCCTTACACTCTTTTTCCAAAGCTGTTTGCGAAGCAACTCTGTCAGAGCCAAAATACTTACTCAGAATTTCGCAAATACCAGACTTGACAGGATCAATGGAAGACTTCTTGCCATCATCCAGGACCTCAGACAAAACTTTGAAAGCAATATCTATTCCTTTCACGGTTTCTTTCGAAAAAGGAAGAGACTCAGGTAGAGAATTGGCAATGATAGAAGGTTGAGAAACATTATCAATAGGAGAAGAAGAAGTTTCATTCAAAGAAGGATTAATAAGGGGGTTTCAATCATTGAAAGGTCAGTTGAAGAAATGAAATCTGAGGCAGCCTTTTCGCGAATTGGAGATAATGGTTTAACTTGCGAAGATGTCGCAGGGTATTTAAAAGAGATAAGTAAGTGGAATGGAACAGAGGTTTCTACGGTTTTAAGGTGGCGAGATTTCTTGAGAGGTTTGTTGGCATCCTTATCACCCTGCGAATCACAATACAGATAAGAAACAGAGGAAACAATATTGTTATTAGAAAAGAATAATGTTTCTTACTACCTTATGATTCGCAGACTTTCTTTTGTTTACAACAATCTTATACTGCGATTTGGGAATATTAGGGTTCTGAACCGTAAATTTAGTGTTAGAGGCGTTTTTGCTGAAATAACAACAGTATGGGAATCACATAAGCAGCATCATCAAATAAAGCAGTAAGCAAGATCAATTTCAGCAAAACCCATAAGAAAGAAAAAAGAAAACTAACCTCGATGAATCCATGGAAAACACCAACAGGAAGATTAATTCGTAAAAATTAAAAAGGAAGAAAGTTACGAACAGTGAAGATCTACAGAGGGAACAATATGGAGATGAAGAAGAAATTAAAAAGATTAAAAGAAGAAGAAAGAAGAAAAAATTGCAATGGCAGAATTTATGGAAGAACAATAGAGTTGCAGAGATGAGAGAATAAAAAGAGAAGAGAAAGTAAAAAGAAAATGGAAAGAAGAGTAAGAAGAATATATAGAGAAGATTTTTTACTCGAAGAAATAAACACCATTAATACGAAAAGACGTGAGCGGTTGAAAAGCAGCGGTTACAAAAGACGTGTCAAGAAATAGATGGAAGAAAGGATACGTGTGATAAATGCAGAATATGAAGAGATGGACAGCTGCGACATTTCTCACATCGTTCTGTACTTCGCAGAGAAGACATGAGAAGAGGCAAGACGTAGGATCAGAATCTCGCAGCAATAATGCCTCAGCGAAATTATCAACAACACAACACAACAGTGTCGCAAAACAATTTCAGAAATGACATAATAAACGACGTCAGCTAAATCATGAGAAAAATGTGATGGTCCTGCGAAAATTAGAGAGTTTGCGAGATTAATATTTGTAAGGTTGCGAGAATGTCGCAAGCCATATCCGAAAATAAAGGATAGATTAGTTGTCATCCACTATGTAATTCCCTACAAATAGCCGTTCAGTTGTAAAGGAAAGGAGAGATCTTTTCTGAGTGAGAAACAAGTAAATAGGAGAGAGAAAATCTAGAGCAGTGATTATTCTTGATTCCTTTATATTTTCTTGTAAGATTGTTCAAAGATTCATCAATAAAATTAAGATTTTTAATCTAAAATGAGTTGAATGTCAATGAAATCTTATGAGGGGTGTAGTGTAGGATTTCCTGCAACTACATACCTTTTGCCTTGTTTGTCTATGGAATTCTCATAAACACCTCCATTGCTGATTGAAAATATAATTTCATAGGCATCCGACCGATATGATTCCTTCTTAAATGTGTTGGAGAAAAATGAGTTTTTAATAAAAGAAGTTTTAGTCTTGGTGTGGTTTGATCTAGTGACCTAAGGGTCCAATGATACTTACTCATTTTATGAGTGAATGAAATGTTCTTTTAGTCCCACATTGTGGAAAACTAAAGAGGAGCTCCACTATATAACCATTTTCTTATGGATATATTGACAAACGAGGGTGGAAAGGGTAGGCCGAGATATACATGTTTCGACCCATGCATATGCACTACACCATGCACCATGTCCGTGTCTGATAGAATTTACTTTTGCAATTTTTTCTTTAGGAAATTAATTCTAAAAATATTTTCTTAATGGTTTTATTTATGGGAAAATTCCTTTTAAGTGTTTTAATTGTTTTACAAGAAACTATACTTGTTTTTGAAGAAAACTAAAATCTAACTTAATTTGCAAGTTTCTTCTTCTATAAATACAACTCGAAAATCGGTTAAATAAGAAGCGACTTCTTTTTATCTTCTTCTTGCTTTGTTTTTCGCGGTGTTTTCACTTCCAATCCCTGTTGCTAAGTTCAATAGTGGGTAACTTGCGTTGTGCTAATTCAAGTTATATCGGGCAGTCTTATCTTGGACACATCTTCGTTGTGAGGGGTTTAGCATTACTCATCTCGAGTATACTCCCAAATTAATGTGTTAAGGACAACTTGTTGAACCTATGATTCTTCCCTCGTCAAGATGTTTTGGTAGAGTTGTTTTGATTCAGTTCTTTACATATTATTTTGATACATCTAACGTGTTGTTAATTGTTGCAAGATTCCAACAAAATGTCCATACACCACGACATTTGCCTTGAAAGTAGTGAACCACACATAAACTTCCTCTCAAGTAAGGATTAATATTATAGGTACGGGAGGATGTTAAAAAATGAATTGGAATATCTCGTTTCAAATCAAAAGTCATGATAACGGATTCTGGAAATGGGTATCGACTGGATATTTTTTTTTCTGAAGGAGTAGGACGAGTAGTTGGGTGATGGTGAAGAAATTCCGTTTACATGATGTTTGATACGATCTTGGCCAGAGGATAATTTGGTTATATGAATGATTTATAAAATTTCAATTTCGTTAAATACCTCCCCTTTTCCATATCTTTAAATTATTAGCCTTTTCCCTTAAAATTATTTCCCCCTAAACAAATTAGCTTTCCCTATGAAAAAAAAATCGTAGATTAACTTTGAGATTGATCAATTTTAACTTAACATGTGCAAGTATATCAAACATCGAGGTACACTAGTAGGAGGAATAAAAAAATAGCTAAAACTTAAACTGTGGAGTTTGTGACTCTATCCTAGGTTAGGTATGGGAAGAACAGGTTTTTAGCAGAATACCATAAACCTAATTTTAGCCTCCTAAAACTAAGGGTGGATTAGCTATCGTTATCTCAACTTGGAATAAAATGAAAACAAACATTTTTCAACCGTTTCTTTGGTGATAACTCAACCTGGTTTAGGATATACCGTTTCCCAAACACGAAAACATTAAGTAAGACATGTGACATACTCTCATTGGTTTGAGACATGGAGAGACAAACAACTTGGGACAACTAATCGAGAGACTGTCGAATTTGTATGTTTTTAATTTTTTGGATAGTTTAATTGGCTTTTAACTTTACGATTTTTAAGGGTGAATATCAGGTATTAGCGGCGCGGATACTAATTCATGTAAAACTGAATAACTGTGATCCATGGATCTTCAAAGTATCCTGTGACTACTAATTTTCCGGTAAATCTACGTAATATCAACAACTTAGAAGATCATATACTAACTGGTAAAGATACCTCTGTTGAGATGATACTGCTGAGTAAATATAAGGTGTCCAAGATAAAGATCGCAATAACAATAAATAAGATATAAAGTAAATGCAACTAAGTTAACAAGAGACACACAAGATTACGTGTTTGAATTTCGTCTACATCCACGGGATAATGAGTAGTGTATTAAGTGGTTTGAGTGAGATTATAAGGTATTAGATGTTCTTAAAAGTATTAAATAGAACTAATATTTAGAACTTGTACTCTAAATCTTAGCATTCAATAATCTTTCTAGATCTATCTCAGTAAGCGTGTCCCTTCTTTGGAAGTTTTTTTTTTGATAGAAGAGAATAATATATTAACTAAGCAATATAATACAGAAGGTCTACAATTTCATTTTTTCCGAAAATATTAGAAAGGATACTTTCTTTTTGCACTTGCTGTTGCAAATGTTTCGTCATATGTTGTAGTCTTCTGATTATTGCTTCTTTTGCCACTGTGTCCGCTGCTGCGTTATGATCTCTGTTAATAAATTTAACCTTAGCTTGTGGTAATCTGCCTAGAATAGTAGTAGATTCTTCTATGGTATTCTCTGCTTCCCAAGAAACGTCTTTTCCTTTTGTATTAATGGTATCTGCCAGAACTTTACAGTCTGTAGCAATAAAGACGCTAGAAAGGATATTGTATTCTAACCATTTTAAAGCATTTAAGAGGGATTTTGCTTCTGCGTGTAATGCCGAGGACGCCCAATCTGAACCTGCAGAAAGATGCATGAAGGTTTCTTGTTCTACCGCAAAAGAATGAAGGCGTAACCCATGGACAAGTTCTCCTTGTTGAACGACACATCTGTAAAAAAATTATCCAATCCGCTTTGAATTTATTCCAACCAGATTTAATTGCTTTCTTTTCCTGAAGACTTTTTTTTGATTTTCTTCTTGTTGGAAGGCTGGGCCTGTAAGAAGTTCTTAATCTGTTGAATCAAAGATAATGGATCTGGGTTGGTCTTCCTAAAAACCACTTCACATCTATACTTCCATATGAACCAGACGATTGTTGTTATTTGTTCACACAAGTTTGAGAAATTAGGATCATATATCCAGGTTTCCACCCATTTAACAATTGACTCTGTGTTAATTTGCGAATTAACCATATTCAGATCGCACCAAAACCAGATTGATCTAGCGAAATGACATTTTCTAAAAAGGTGGCTTTCTGTTTCCGGTGCTTGGGTATCACATAAAGGGTATTATGAGGACATTTCTGCATTGTGAGCTGCCAGTCTGCAATTGGTCGGAAGCGATTTTTGAACCAGCTTCCATATAAATAGTCTTATCCAAGGGATTGTCTGCATTTTCTAAAGGTAATTCCACGGAAAAACTATATCCTCCTCATTAATATTATGTTACTTGATGATATAGTTGTAGATATTTTTCGCTGAGAAAGCCCCATAAGTATGATGTTTCCATCTTATCATATCGGGTAATTGCTAAAAAAATTCCTTAATGTCTGGATGAAAGTATCCGTCGATTTTCCTGTCCCAGGTACCTTCGATTTTTAAAAGTTCTTGGACTTTTTGGGGTAGAGGTTCAACTCTATCACTTGGTTTATTCACTGTATCCGTATTTGGGATCCATCTATCTTCCCATATCTTCGTATTAGCTCCATCTTTTACTTGCCAAATAAAGTTTCCTTATATGATATTGAGTCCCTTTTGAATGCTTGTCCATATCCGGGAGAGTTCATAATTTCTGGTCGGTTCAAATGGGTTTGAATCATGGTAATATTTCGCCTCTAGAAGTTTAACCCATAATTGATCCTTTTCTGTCATTACTTTGCTCGCTAGTTTCGTTAGAAGGGATATATTGAAATTGTGAGGATTCTTAATTCCTAACCCTCCTTGAGACTTTGGTTTACACATGCCTTTCCACGCTTTTATATAACCACATTTTCCGTTTGGATTGTCTTTGTTCCACCAAAAATCTCTTTGTATTTTGTCAAGTTTATCTAGAGTTTCTTTAAGAAGAGCTAGCGTTTGCATCTGGTAAGTTGGGTAAGCTTGGAGAATAGATTGGATCAAGACTGTCATGCTCGCTTGCGATAACAAATTTGATTTCAAACCTTGTAGAGTGTTGTAATATCTTTGAAGTAGAGGTTCAAAATTTTCTTTTCTGTTTTTATCGAAAAAAAAGAGGGGTGCCTAGATACCTGTCCTTTTTTTGTCAACATGGGGACTTTTGGGATTTTTGCTATTATCTTTGCATGTTTTGGGTGTATTTTAGGGCTAAAGTAAATTCCAGATTTTTGAAAATTTACCATTTGCCCCGTGATTTCCCCAAAATTTGATAATATATCCAGCGAATTTTTTGCTTTCCCTGAATCCGCTTTGGTGAAAAGAAAGCAGACATCAGCAAAGAATAGGTGGGATGTAGTAGGGGCATGTTTGTTTATTTTAATGCCCGAGATCTTATTATCTTCTGTGGCTTTTTTGAGGAGCTTTTAAAGAACCTCCATGCAAATTAGGAATAAATATGGAGATAGAGGGTCTTCCTGCCTTAAACCCCTAGAGGTAGAGAAAGTTGGACCCGGGGAACCATTCAGAAGAATAAAATAAGAGGTCGAGTAAATGCATTGAGAAATGAGGTTTACCCAGCAATCACTAAAACCAAAGGAAGATAAGGCTTTTGTAATAAAATGCCACTCAACTCTATCAAAAGATTTAAGTTAGAGCATGGCTCAGTTGAACCCACAAAGTGTTGGTATGTCAAGTTTGGTTGTCATATTTTAGTGAATCAAAACTCATGTTAAGAGTCGCTTGATTATGTACTAGAGTTAAACTTCGTATAGGTTAGCTTGAAAGTATTAGGATATGAGACATTACAAGTATTGCGAAGACTTGAAGATGTGAAGAAGCAAGGAGCTACAACGACAACAATCATCCTTCCACTTGAGGTTAGTGATATTTGACTTGAACTGTTTCATTCCCTAACATATCTTTCAAGTCGTGCATACTGAAAACATAACTGCGAAGCATATTTGAACTCTAGATAGACATAGTATTAAGGAATATAATATGAGGTTTATTGCTTAACCGTTAAACTTTGTAGATAAGACATCGCCATAATCATTTGAATGCTATTGTGATTATGTATGGGTACGAGGTGAGGATTTCATCCTAAGGAACAATGTTTACATGTTTTCTAAGGAAGTAAGTTCATAAACTTGTTTCGTGAACCGAAAAGGAAATTGCCAGGTGTTATTGGTTTTGTTATTCATTGCATATTTTATGAACAACCAATATGCGTGATAAAGTAGAACCACTCACAACTTGTTGTGTTTTTGGTAGAACTATTCACAAAGACCTGACTTTTGTATTGGTATAACTTTTATTAGTAAAACCAATCTTAAGTAATCACCTTGGTATGATCGGATTATGTCTGCCTTGGGGAAATGAAACTGATCCTTGTAAGGGAAAGGAAAACGATCCTTGTAGGGGAAAGGGGAACTGATCCTGGTATGGGAAAGGGGGAACCGATCCTTGTGAGGGGTGCTGTACATCAAGGGGAACCGATCCTTGTATGGGGTGCATCAAGGTTTACAGAAAAAAGGGGAACCGATCCTGTGAACATGTGCAACACATATAAGTTAGATACCATATATATGTGGGGAACCGATCCTAGTACCTAGTCAACCGAATCTTTTGGGAAGCTAGTGTGACTATGCGTAGTATTCACATGGAGGTAAAACCGAAACTTGTTTTGGTAGAACCGTAAATCCATGATTGTGATTGAATGTTGGTTTGATCAATCACATAGTTCTTGAAAGTCAGATGAACCAATTCTAAACTTGTTTGGAAGTGTGGCAAATCGGTTTCAAGGTTGTAAGTGTGAAAGATAACTTGCAAAGTTAAGATGTCGACAAACTTTGAACACGTGCTGAGAATGTTAATTTCTATGATTGTTCAAAGATATTCCTTAACGGTTAAGGGAAGAGAATCCCAGGATCGAAACACAAAATAAGTTAAGAATCTTTTAATTAAGGTTATTAATTTCATTTGTATGGAAATTACAGAATTAGTAATGTGCATTTACTAATTATATTTTTCATGAGATTTCGATTGTTATTTTTGGACAGAGCATTTTCAGGAATTATGAAAACCGAATATGTGCATTTATGAATATCTTGAGAATATTTTAGGTTTTGGAAATTCCTTGGTGTCCAAACTTCCTTGTCTATAAATACACGAAGTTTGCCTTTCTACCAAACTAATCCTTCGTAACAACATACTTCCTCTTTTGTCTTTGTTACTGGTGTAGCCGCCTATCGGAGAGGAGAGTAATCTAATAAGGTGAAATCTCTTACGGCTGCTCATTTTAAAGTCTTCTTTGGGATTGAGAAGCTCTAGCGCGACCCGTTGGTGGGAAACTAGATAATTGCGGTTTATCTTTGTTTTCGATTGATTTGATTGACTAACGGTGGTTGAAATTTGATTGCACCTAGTTTTTTTATTCTTGAGAATCTTCTCTTCTGATATAAGATTTAATCAAACTAGTTCAGAGTTTCGACAGGGATCTTTAGACTGTTGTTAGTTCTAAAGACGATCTTGTGATAATCCATTGTTAACATACTCCGTTCTGTGCGTGATTGATCACAAGAGATTCAAGTGATTGTGTGCAGGTTTTTATTGAAGATTTAAGAAGATTTGAAGACAAAGAAGATATTGAAGATCTGACTTGGGTTTTATAATCTTTGGTGTGCACAATACTTGTTTCGGTAAAAGAGGATCCAATTAATAATCGGTTTATCCTTGTGGTAGATTGGATTGATTAATTGAGTAAATCGGCATCAACACGGTTCTTCGGATTAAAGGTTTTGTTCGCTTAATCTTAAACGATTACCTTAGGGTGATTGAACATAAGACAGATCTATACCCGACGAAGGAGTTTATGTTAAGATAAACAGAATAGCCTTTGTCCGACTCATATCACTTGGTTGAATAGAGTTGATACCAAACAGATTTCGTGTTCCTTTACTGTTTGGAATACGAACCAAAGGGATTGTTCCAAGTATGTGACTTATTCATAGGTCGGAGGCATGGAATACAGACGGAACTAAAATAACTATAGGGTTAGTTACTTGGTCTCAACTATACGAAGTTAGGTGTAATTTTGTGTAGTGGATTAATCCTGAGAGTATTCAATTTTGGACTAGGTCCCGGGGTTTTTCTGCATTTGCGGTTTCCTCGTTAACAAAATTTTGTTGTGTCATTTACTTTTATTTTCCGTATTATATTTGTTTTATTATAATTAAAGTAAATTACAAAAATGTTAATTCCTATTTACTTGATAAGTAATCCTATTGTGTTTGGTTATGTCCGAACCTTTGTATCAAGTAAACATACTTCGTTGTTGTATTGTCTCGATCTCGTATCCATAGACAATCACACAAAGTGTGAACCGATTAGTTGTATTGTCTCGACTCATTCCATAGACAATCACTTTCGGAGAAAGTACTTATAAGTAGGAAAATTTTTAGCTTGAGGTATGTTTGGGTACCCTCGCATTTTCAATTGGTATCAAAGCAGGCAAACACGAAAAGATCTAACAACCTGTGTTTGGTGCGATCCAACCTATAAGAATTGAATCTAATGAATGATTCAGTTAACGTAAAGCAAGACATCAAGAGTTTTGAATTAACACTTGATGATGGCATCTACGAATCAATATCTGAAGATATCATCACAAGAGATTCTACTAGACAAGTTAATCTTGTTAATAATTTAGAAACCGATGACGACTGGAAAATACGTCTACAAGAAAGATTAGATGAAATTTCTGATGATGATGACTCAGATTTTGAACAAGAAGTAGAAGAGGATATCTCAAAATACTCTGAACTGCTGGAACCTTTGAAAAATAAAAAGCTGAGAACTTCGGATGTACTTGGTTTTATAACTCCTCTTTGTCGTGAGAACAAGAAGTTGAAGAAGGTTTTTCAAGGATATTATATTGGTTTCCAAAACTGTGATTATCTTCTTAAAGATCGTACAAACGATCTAAATTCTAAGAAATTAGAATGTGAAAATCTTCGAAGAGAACTGTTTTTGTCGGAAAAGAAACGTGCTGAATCGGAAGTGATCGCTGTCGTAGGCGTCAAAAATAATTACACTTTCTTACTACTCAAAATATATAATGAAGCAAGGGTAAGAAAGGATCGTTCCCACAGAGAGGTCTTAGGTTGTCAATATGTTTCGGTTTCTTATGGTAACACTTGGGGGGTTTTCTGATTTTTAGAAATAAACAAAACTAAAAGCAAACAAAGCAATAAAGCAAGCAATTCAGAAATATGTGAAAGTATTGGTCAAGGATTTGGTCTTCATTCACTAACATGTTCTTGTCTTAATAACTAGAATTGATATTTAATCTCTCATTATCAAAATCCGTAAGATACCTAGTCGAAAGAATATCCCGCAATTTCCCCTTATCATCACACATACATGTAAAACGATGCAAGTATAAATTCTACCAAAAGAATAACCTAACGCCTTGCGCTAATCAAGTTCAATTCCCATGGAGCATTAAGATTCATGAAATTAGGCTAATCAATGCAATTGAAATACATTGCGCAAACAATTTGAACAAAGGTCATGGTTCTCATATGATTACAAGGATATATTACTATAAACTATAACCATATTTATGCTACTTGTGTCCAAGGATATCTCTCAATGATAAACTCTAAACTAACAATAGATGAGATTACATGTTCTACCAATTTGCAACTTGACAAAACAAACAATCCATCATGTTGTAATACGTCATCATGCAACTATATTCTCAGAGAATCATGAACGATAAATATGAGACAAAACTAATATATTGAACAAGAAACATGCTTTGTAAAATCCAACTAAACCATAACCAATAATAAGATTAACTACTCATGTTAATGGAGTTCATAACAAGAATATAGAGAAAAGTTTTCATGTTATAAACCCTAGAACAAAAGTAGTAGCCTCCCTAATGGAGATATCTAGGTTTAGAGAAAGAGTTTTCTATTTATATGTTCTCCCATTCCAAAAGGATACTTCCAATATTAGGTCTTCTCAAATCCCATCTCCAATTAGTTCACCAAGCCCATGTGTGAGAAATATGTCTCTGGAATTTTGGGTCCAAAACTGGTCGCCGGAATTGATGACGCCATCGCCGGAATCCGGTCACCATCGCCGGATTACGGTCACCAGAAAACTATCTCCGGCCATCGGAGATATCTGAAATCGTCAGCAGGAAAATATGTACTTCCCATCAACTCATCTTTGCTTCTCTATAGTTCATACATTCACAAAAACCACCTAACCCAATTCCATATTTCTTGCGGAAACGTACCCAAAAGTGTGACCTGTAGATCATATATCCAGCCGCCAACTCTTGGATTTAACTCATACCCCCTTCATGATTCAATGAAATATTATGATCCACACTCTAATCTTTGAAGTTCAACATCCCGGTTTAGGCTCACCGGCTCACCATTCTCGCTGCATTTCTGCACAGTTTCTGCAGAATCAGTTGTGGCATCTATTGCACATATCAAGCCATACACTCTCTTTGTCAGTCTTGTGCAACTGCAAGACACTCCAGTTCATTCATCACAGCATTACCAAGACTCCTCCCTGTTTAGATCTTCCAATCATATAAACTATCAAGCATTCATTTCATCATTGAGTTCTCTCCCTGCATTGCCATTCCATTCTATCCACATATCAACCAAGCCGTTTCATTATAGTTCAAATTCATAGCTCCATTCCTAGATGCAATCCATGCCTCCATTCCTGCATCCTAAAATCCAGCCAAGACAGCTACAACATCACCAGTTCACTGCCACAGTTGCGAACCTATATTTCATTATCTTCGAATTCTTCTTCCAAATAACAACAACATCTGTAACTCCATCCCAGTACCATTCCCTATAATATATGGCATCACAATAGGCCCATTCTTCCAAAAGCATCATTCTTTCCTGCATTCATAACACCACTCCCTAGCTCCAATTCTGATTCTTCTATGCACCAGTACCAGCATCATGCATTTCCAGATTTATACACCAAGAACTGCATCAGTCCCAGTGCTCCTTTTACTGCTTAACCATAGCTCAATGATTAAAGATTTAATGTGGGTTGTAGTTGTAGTGGTAAGGGGTATCGTTCAAACTCTCGGACTTGTGAAGGTAATGGATTTTTAGATTTATAAAAATTATATACACAAAAATATTAACAATGGTGCAAGAGGTACTGGGGTTTAGGATTCCACCGAATTCATTTCTTAAGGTTCAAATAATGATTCTTTTAACAATTATAGCTCAGTAAATATATAAAATATATTGACTCTTATTTTTTCCAAGATAAATTCTCCAAATATTAGATGTAAATGTTATGCATGAGGCATCAAATCATCTAAGCTAAGCATGCCGCATCAAATCAAATGACAACTAATTTTTTCAAATCATAATTTCAATTAAAATTAGTGCAAAAGTCATGAGAAGAATTAAATATAATTACCCAAGTGTGAAATAAGGCTTCCTCCATCACCCCAGTGTTGGGGTTTAGCTCCTCATATTAATCATAATCTCAAAATATATTATTAATGCTCCAAAGTTGATTACAAATGAGTAAACAATGCAACAGAGAAATCGCAACAGTTGTTCCTGTTGCGAAGACGATGTTGGACTGTAACAGAGAAACAAATGGTGACGGAAAATAAAGTTCTGTGGCTGAATATGCTGTTGCAAATCGGTTGAAGAAACTGTTGCGAAGATGAAGAAACTGTTGCGATTTGGATGAAGAAACCGCGGCCGATATCTTGTTCTTCAGAGCAGCAGCAGCAGCAGTTTCTCAGTCAATTTTTCTCTCAATTCCTATGGATTCTACACTCCTCCTCTCGACCCCAAACTCTTGACAACCTCTCTAGTACTCCAAGGTAACATATTTATACACCTACAGCTCGTTGAATCTCCCTCAATTACTCCATATAATCTTCATTACTCGGTGTTTAAAGAAAATATCTTCCGAATATTTTCTTGAGCAAAAGTTTCCTGAATTAGATTCTTCACGCGTTAGATATCCCCCAGCACGTTCCAAATCATCTAGTCATCACCCAAGATGTTGCTCGAACCCTCACACATCATCATAACACACATTGATCCTCCCAGAACTCACGATTATCCCTTTCCTGCACGTGCAGCTCTGTTTTCTGCCCGTGACTTCCCTAGATAATCCTAGCCAAATTCGATCGACCATAGCGCAACCAATAGATTTATACATGTCCCAGGAACAATCCCACCAAGTTTCAGCCATTGAATCTCTTTGTAGATCGTTCAAAAATCGAAACAAAAATCTGCCAGAACCTGTTTTTGGTTTCCCGCCATTTCTTAAAATTTGAATTTTTGAGAACAAAATGTCCTCCCCCTAATCCTGTACGGGTGTCCCTTTAGCAATTTGGGCTGAAATAGTAATTCTTGGGTGGAAATAGTAATTTTTCCGGGTTCCTCCGGGACGTTTCCGGTGCATTTCTGGGGTGCCTTTAGTACTTTTCTCCGGGGTGTAAATCATCACTTTTTGAGCAACTCTTTCCACAGAAGGGTATTTTCTCCAAAAACATCTAAACAAACATAAAAACACCGTAATAAGAACAAATGGGTACTAACAAAATACACAAAAGAGATGAAAATAGACACATAAATGTGTCTATCACTCAACCGTCTTGTAACTTCGACCGCTCCACCACCACATTGAAAAACATCAGCATCATACAGGCCTATAGCTGATTTCGCCTTGTTCATTCCCTGCTACCAAAATCATCTTCCCTGCAGTGTATTCATTGTAATACCACCAGCACCTGTAACTGCACTGCTGCCACCAGAAACTGCAGCTTACCATAAATCCACCAACAACATCACAACTTCAGTCCCATGGTAACACTTTCATCTGCATCACTCCATCTCCGACACCATCACTGCCTCCAGCTTTATCGTCTCATCCGAGCACCATCAGGTAACCACCACCACGATAACCACAGTCTTCGATCATTTCCCATCGGCAGCAGCAACACTTCCATCGTGCCATCGCTTCATTGAAACAAAACTAAGCTCAAACTCCATATTCTCTGCCATCAATCTGTCGTTCAGTCTAAATATACATCACTTCCATTGGCAGAGAGTTTTGTCGTCACCACAGCTCCTTCACCTGTTCGTCTTAGACTCTTGGTTTCTCAAGCTCTATCACTTCCTCAATCACCGAGAACCATCATTATTTGCATATCTGCACTGTCTTGTCTTGAGCTCCTCCATTATGGTCATTATCGTTCTTAGCAATCATCCCCAGCAATATAGATCACAGAAATCTTCCGATATCACCATCACTGCCATTAATGGCAGCAGTCCCTTCGTACACAATCGATCAGGCCTTATCACGAACACTTGTAGTGCAGTTCTGGTGATGCAGATATGAAGCTTCTGGTGACTTCTCAGGCCATTCCAACTCCTTTCAAACCCTTCAAACACAATCGCAGCTTCACGAGATACCCATTTCTCCAATTTCGACATCCCTACAAGACATTTATTTAAACCCAGAATTTCATCAGAGAATCTTCAATTCCTGAATCAAACCCTAACATTCAACTTCTGTTAAAAACCAAATTCACGGATAGCAACGACTGCAAAGTTGCTCTTCTCTCGCTCTTCTCAATTTCAGCATCACGGCTGCTCAGCACTGCTTTTCTCATTCTCTCAATTTAAGGTGAGATGTATTAATGAAGGATGAACGAAAATCTCGAGTTGTCTGAGAAACAACTCAAGAATATGAGGTCTGTTCGTACGGATTGGATAGTGGCACCAGTAGAATGGATAGGGGCTGCCCAGCTAATATGTGGCCTGTCAGTTTCAGAGAACCGACCGCCTAATTTCTTTCTTGACAGTTCATTCTTCACCTCCTTTGTTGCATAACTCGCTCGCGACCTTTATGCTCCTTTTTGCTCCAAATGGCTAATTTCTTCTTCTTTTGCTCATAATGACTCCATTGCACCTAATAAACTCAAATCAAACATAAGAGACACGATTCACAAAGACAATAACAAAGAAAGCATAAATACTAGATATAAAATTAGGTGTTTTAGACACCTATCAAATTCCCCCACATTTAGACTTTGCTAGTCCTCGAGCAAATCAAACAAAAGTAATTCTAAACCATACATACAACTCCGTCTCATCGAGGCTACGGTTACTCTCAGCATGAATAACAAGCCTTTAAACCCCTAGGTGTCCCTAGTGGACGAGTTATAGTCTCATGAAGGTTTACAAGAGGTGTGCCTACAAAACCTTTATTCCCAAAATCCAGCTACCTGTGAGAAATTTATGGCACTAAACATTTTTTATTCGATGGCATACAATCAATGATTACAAGAGGAAGTACCCACTTTCGAATCCAATTCATTCATAAATTAGTAATATAGCTTTATCAGAAAGTTGAACACAATCACAATACTCGGAATCTAATCAACCACAATCACATGAAAAGATTAAGAAGATGGATATAGAAAGTAGATGGTGGCGAACTGTTGACTAAGGTGAACGGTGTTTCCCATATCTGTCTGAAGGTCACTGCCAAAATAATCCTATAAATCCAATTGGATTGAGCTACTGGTCTGAATACTAATATCAACACAGCTGACATATACAAGGGAACCAGCGTTCGACAAACTTAATTCTAGATCAATTCACTGGCATATACAAGGGAACCAGTGATTGATTTTATTCAACACAATAATAATATTTTTTTTTCTTTTCTTTTTTTTCAATTTTTTTTTTCATTGACATCATGATTGGATCTTGTGGATCCAAGCGCATGTTTCTTGTCAGCAGATTACATGATAGTTCCCTTGGATCCTGCACTCCACGCTTGCTTAGGCGACGGAGACAGGGAGAACACACACATATTGCTTTATCCAAGTGTCAAATTTATTCCTTTTGGTCAATTGGTCGGTCTCTTTTTGTTTTTTTTAGTAACTCAATCACTCTATTTCATTCTAGCAGTGATAAAAATTCGATGTTCGTGCCCCACCAATTCACCTAGAGAAACAATAGATAAATATGGAAAAATAAAAATAGAACGTGATATGGTGACGACTCCGAGATATGGTGACAACTAACATATTATTTATTTTTATATTTTGTTCGTTTTCATATGAATAGACTCTACTAATGGGTTCCTCAACTCCTACAACCACGATGTTTCCATTAGTGTAAGGCACAAGTTGCTAGACTTTCTCTTCTTTTCTTTTTAGTTTTTCTACTTTTTTTTTTTTTAATAAACACAAGGCAAAACTAACAAGGCTAAAAACTCTATATGAGAACAATCCCCCACACTTAAACTTTACATTGTCCTCAATGTAAATTGAATCGTCCAAAGAAAGTCAAGGTGGGAAATGCATAACATGATATAAATACACAATAAGAAAATAAAATGCATAATAAAAACTCATACTCCAAATCATAGCTATTTCTGAACAATAGAGGATAAACACTAAACAAACTATTTAGTTGGCATCTAATCTCAACTCAGCCAATATATATACCTCATCGTCAAGAAAAAATTCCATCTACTTAGAAAGGCTAGTGTTTATTCTAAATTGTTCAAAAATCTCTAAAAGGTGGAGTTTTGATATGCAAATGTCCAAAATAAGAAAATAAAGATAAAAGAATTGAAAAATAAAAAGATAGAGATAGATACACAAAACCAGTGGGTTGCCTCCCATTTAGCGCTTGGTTTAAAGTCGTCAGCCCGACTTGCAAGACGGATTCTCCATACACCAATAATCGGAAAAGTTCGGGATCCACCCATAGCACCTGTTTTGCAAACACTAGCTTCACACAAATATTAGTAATATAAAGCATAAGTGAAGCTATCAACCAATAAAAGTTTCCCCCACACTTATTCTTGTCCACACTTGGAAGTGTATAAAGAATATAGAAGTCGGGTACTTCCACGGTTTCTTGTTCCAAAACCTGCATAGTTTGAGAATCAAGTATCTCTAATGGCGGAAATCGAGAAACAAAGTCATTCAACAATATTATCGAAGCACATACATTCAAACCAATAAGAGGTAAAGGAGAAGAATCAATATGCAAAGGGTTAGACAAACCTCGCACAATCTCTTGTAGCACGGAATCCTCTTCATCCTTGAAAAATTCAAGTGAATTATTCACTTCTTGTATATCATGGTCCTCTATCAAACTTTGCAACCATTCTTCATCCGTTTCTGCCTTAACCAAAATCCCGGCATCAACATCTTCATTACAATTCTTTGCAATCTCAATTGGGTCTTCCACAATATTGGTCATAACGGTTTCATTCTCAACATACTCCTCTTTGTTGTAAGGTACATACTCCACTACGGATCAAGTCTCACCATAAGGAACTTTTTTAGAACACTCATTGCATCATCCTCAATCTCTACCTTTTGAATAGGTTTTTGATCGTTATAAAGATCAATGCTCGAGTAAGTTACACTAGTGTCATCATATTCCTTTTCATCTTCACCTTGATCGCAAAAAGACTCCATTGTACACTCCTCGGGGATGTCACCATAAATTGGCTCAAGCAATGTACTTTCATATTCATCGTCACT
Organism: Papaver somniferum; assembly: GCF_003573695.1. NCBI lineage: Eukaryota > Viridiplantae > Streptophyta > Magnoliopsida > Ranunculales > Papaveraceae > Papaver > Papaver somniferum. The sequence goes on from NC_039358.1 coordinate 117,158,197, forward strand.
ATCATAGTTAACATATGATTGGCTACCACTTCCCAAAGATTGGTCTTTCGCAGAATTTTGCATGTCCTCTTTGTATTCTTCAATGCCTTGTCTTAAAATGGAAACACCTTTTTTAAGCTCTTGGAGTGATCCATACAAATTTTGAAAATAGTGTTCCATTTGTTGGAAAAGCTCGTTCGACAAGGAAAAGTAGAATCACTTACTTCAGTATTGTTAGGCCAATTATCTTCCCTTTGAATGGGTGAATGATCATAACTACGATCAGAAATTGGGCCAAACATACTATTAGCACATTCGGTCGACGAAACTGGCTCCATGCTCGGTTGTCTACAAACTGACTCCATGCTGACCATAAAATGTTGCATCTCATCTACCAAACTCGAAGAAATATGAATAGGAGTACAACTAGTCTCCCCTCTTTGTGGTTGCTCACTTACATACCTACCGTAATAAGGTTGGTATGTATGAGAATAACTCAAAGGGTACGTGGAATATTGACCATAACCAAAGGATTGATTTTGATTGTATTCCCCACAAGGGTGATAGTTCTCATCATTTTGTTGAGGTTGATAACCGTACCCATTGTTCCAATATGCTCCGTCCATAGTAATTGGTACCTGAAACAAGAGTTCTCAAAACAAGGTTAAAAACCAGAGAACAAAAACAAAAACAAAAACAAAATAAAAAGCAAGACTAAAAACAAAAATAAGAAACCAAAAACAAATGACAACCGCTGCCTCCCCGACAGCAGCGCCAAAATTTGATCGCTGTCGTAGGCGTCAAAAATAATTACACTTTCTTACTACTCAAAATATATAATGAAGCAAGGGCAAGAAATGATCGTTCCCACAGAGAGGTCTTAGGTTGTCAATATGTTTCGGTTTCTTATGGTAACACTTGGAGGGTTTTCTGATTTTTATAACTAAACAAAACTAAAAGCAAACAAAGCAATAAAGCAAGCAATTCAGAAATATGTGAAAGTATTGGTCAAGGATTTCTTCTTCATTCACTAACATGTTGTTGTCTTAATAACTAGAATTTATATTTAATCTCTCATTATCAAAATCCCTAAGATACCTAGTCGAAAGAATATCCCGCAATTTCCCCTTATCATCACACGTACATGTAAAACGATGCAAGTATGAATTCTACCAAAAGAATAACCTAACGCCTTGCGCTAATCAAGTTCAATTCCCATGGAGCATTAAGATTCATGAAATTAGGCTAATCAATGCAATTGAAATACATTGCGCAAACAATTCGAACAAAGGTCATGGTTCTCATATGATTACAAGGATATATTACTATAAACTATAACCATATTTATGCTACTTGTGTCCAAGGATATCGCTCGATGATAAACTCTAAACTAGCAATAGATGAGATTACAAGTTCTATCAATTTGCAACTTAACAAAACAAACAATCCATCATGTTGTAATACGTCAATCATACAACTATATTCTCAGAGAATCGTGAACGATAAATATGAGACAAAACTAATATATTGAACAAGAAACATGCTTTGTAAAATCCAACCAACCCATAACCAATAATAAGATTAACTACTCATGTTAATGGAGTTCATAACAAGAATATCGAGAAAAGTTTTCATGTTGTAAACCCTAGAATAAAAGTAGTAGCCTCCCTAATGGAGATATCTAGGTTTAGAGAAAGAGTTTTCTATTTATATGCTTCTCTCATTCCAAAAGGATACTTCCAATATTAGGTCTTCTCAAAACCCATCTCCAATTAGTCCACCAAGACCATGTGTGAGAAATATGTCTCTGGAATTTTGGGTCCAAAACTGGTCGCCGGAATTGCTGACGTCATCGCCGGAATCCGGATACCAGAAAACTATCTCCGGCCATCGGAGATATCTGAAATCGTCAGCAGGAAAACATGTACTTCCCAGCAACTCATCTCTGCTTCTCTATAGTTCATACATTCACAAAAACCACCTAACCCAATTCCTTATTTCTTGCGGAAACGTACCCAAAAGTGTGACCTGTAGCTCATATATCCAGCCGCCAACTCTTGGATTTAACTCATACCCCCTTCATGATTCAATGAAATATTATGATCCACACTCTAATCTCTGAAGTTCAACATCCCGGTTTAGGCTCACCGGCTCACCATTCTCGCTGCATTTCTGCACAGTTTCTGCAGGTTCAGTTGTGGCATCTATTGCACATCTCAAGCCATACATCTCTTTGTCAGTCTTGTGCAACTGCAAGCCACTCCAGTTCATTCATCACAGCATTACCAAGACTCCTACCTGTTTATCTCTTCCAATCATATAAACTATCAAGCATTCATTTCATCATTGAGTTCTCTCCCTGCATTGCCATTCCATTCTATCCACATATCAACCAAGGCATTTCATTACAATTCAAATTCATAGCTCCATTCCTAGCTGCAATCCATGCCTCCATTCCTGCATCCTAAAATTCCAGCCAAGACAGCTACAACATCACCAGTTCACTGCCACAGTTGCGAACCTATATTTCATTATCTTCGAATTCTTCTTCCAAATAACAACAACAGCTGTAACTCCATCCCAGTACCATTCCCTATAATATATGGCATCACAACAGGCCCATTCTTCCAAAAGCATCATTCTTTCCTGCATTCACAACACCACTCCCTAGCTCCAATTCTGATTCTTCTATGCACCAGTACCAGCATCATGCATTTCCAGATTCATACACCAAGAAATGCATCAGTCTCAGTGCCCCTTTTACTGCTTAACCATAGCTCAACCGTCTTGTAACTTCGACCGCTCCACTACTGCATTGCCATCATCAGCATCATACAGACCTATAGCTGATTTCGCCTTGTTCATTCCCTGCTACCAAAATCATCTTCCCTGCAGTGTATTCATTGTAATTCCACCAGCACCTGTAACTGCACTGCTGCCACCAGAAACTGCAGCTTACCAGAAATCCACCAACAGCATCACAGCTTCAGTCCCATGGCAGCACTTTCATCTGCATCACTCCATCTCCGACACCATCACTGCCTCCAGCTCTATCGTCTCATCCGAGCACCATCAGGTAACCACCACCACGATAACCACAGTCTTCGATCATTTCTCATCGGCAGCAGCAACACTGCCATCGTGCCATCGCTCCATTGAAACAAAACTAAGATCAAACTCCATATTCTCTGCCATCAATCTGTCGTTCAGTCTAAATATACATCACTGCCATTGGCAGAGAGTTTTGTCGTCACCACAGCTCCGTCACCTGTTCGTCTTGGACTCTTGGTTTCTCAAGCTCTATCACTTCCTCAATCACCGAGAACCATCACTATTTGCATATCTGCACTGTCTTGTCTTGAGCTCCTCCATTATGGCCATTATCGTTCTTAGCAATCATCCCAGCAATATAGATCACAGAAATCTTCCGATATCACCATCACTGCCATTAATGGCAGCAATCCCTTCGTACACAATCGATCAGGCCTTTTCACGAACACTTCTAGTGCAGTTTTGGTGATGCAGATATGAGGCTTCTGGTGACTTCTCAGGCCATTCCAACTCCTTTCAAACCCTTCAAACACAATCGCAGCTTCATGAGATACCCATTTCTCCAATTTCGACATCCCTACAAGACATTCATTTAAACCCAGAATTTCATCAGAGAATCTTCAATTCCTGAATCAAACCCTAACTTTCAACTTCTGTTAAAACCCAAATTCACGGATAGCAACGACTGTAAAGTTGCTCTTCTCTCGCTCTTCTCAATTTCAGCATCACGGCTGCTCAGCACTGCTTTTCTCATTCTCTCAATTTCAGGTGAGATGTATTAATGAAGGATGAAAGAAAATCTCGAGTTGTCTGTGAAACAACTCAAGAATATGAGGTCTGTTCGTACGGATTGGATAGTGGCACCAGTAGAATGGATAGGGGTTGCACAGCTAATATGTGGCCTCACTTTCAGAGAACCGACTGCCTAATTTCTTTCTTGACAGTTTATTCTTCACCTCCTTTGTTGCATAACTCGCCCGCGACCTTTGTGCTCCTTTTTGCCCCAAATGGCTAATTTCTTCTTCTTTTGTTCATAATGACTCCATTGCACCTAATAAACTCAAAATCAAACATAAGCGACACAATTCACAAAGATAATAGCAAAGCAAGCATAAATACTAGATATAAAATTAGGTGTTTTAGACACCTATCAGGAAGCAATGTTTAATTCTCGACAAGTATAGGGTCTCGAAGAAAAAGCCATTGCTAGTCTCTCTCAAACAAAATTGTTAGAGAAAGAGTGTGATGTTTCTCTTGAAAAAATTCACTTTTTGGAAGAGAAACTTGTTGAATCTGATGCAAGGATTAACTCTCAACAAAAGAGTTTTGAAGAGAAAGAAGGTGTATATCTCTCACAAGAAAAACACCTTAAGGCTGATCTAGCCAGTGCTCTTGATAAAATCAAGATGTTGGAAGAAGAAAATTTGGACCTTAAAAAGTTCAATGCTAGCTCAAACAATTTAACCCAATGTTAGAAGCAAGTAGAAATCATCGTGATACACGAGGATTGGGCTATAAGGGAATAGATGCTTCAAATATTAGCAAAGAGGTAAAATTTGTTAAAGCTACAAATTCTTTTAAATCAGAGACTTCCATTGATGACAAAGGTGCTCATATTTCTTGTAAAGAAGAGAAGTCTGTCAAGAAGGCAACAACGTTGAACAAGGATAAGAAGAAGAAGAAGAAGACTCGTCAAGCTTCAATGCAAGAGGATCCACAAAAAGGTAACACCAAAACTCATACTTCGTATATTTATACTAAGCATTGTTATTATGTGGTAATAAAGGACACTTGCAATGGGGATGCAAAGTTCATAAGATGCAAGATGCGCTTTCCATTGTATCAAACGAATTGGATAAGTTTTCTCCTCATAAGAACTCAGATCGTTATTGTCTTAAGTTTAGGCAAAAGAATTATTATAATGATAGTTCAAATTTTTCATATCACTCGACAAGGTCATCTCATAAAAGACCTGAATATAGAAAGAGAGATAACTTTGTATATGCAAAGACAAGATCTGATGTTCCAAATTAGAGAAAGGGTGTTTCGCAAAATATTCAAAAAGGCGATGATCCTAATGGTATTGTGAAGGAGAAAGTTGCTCCTGTGAAACCCAACTCTAAATGGGTCCCTAAGTCTTCCATAGCCAAGAAGGGACCAAAAGTTAGTCACAAGAATGACTCTCAGATGTTAATTGTTGGTGACAACAATTATAAGAGTCTTCTTGAAAGGCTAAAGAAAGACATTATGTCTGAAATCTCTTGTACTAGTAAAGTTTGTGATAATGACACTCTTCATCACAAGTCAAAGAAGAAAAACAAGAGATGGAACAAGAGAAAACAAACCAAGGAAGAGGTCAAGAATGATGATTCGGTCTTAGTCACTCGTGAGGAACAAGACAAGGATCAACTTAACACAACCTAGTTGTGTTAGAATCTGCATGATCACCATTAATGCTCATTTTTTTTAAAAGGTGAGGAAGCACATGAAAAACTGAGCACATGATCTCTCGGTTATTATATGACTAATTAACATCTTTAGGAGATTTCTTTTCTTCTATACACATACTCTCTCTATCTCTATTTGAGGTTTTGATAGAATCAGTAATTGCGAGTTTATGATGTTGATATCTACTGATCTTATATGTGTAGCTCTTGTTTTTACGGTTAAAACGATCCAAAAATCACTGAATTCGGATATCGTATGCGAAAGTTATGTCGAAAACAGTTTACTGTTGTGATCTGTCAAGTAACTCATGGGAACCGATCCTAGTACCCCTAGGGAACCGATCCTAGTACCATGTCATGGTGAGGGAACCGATCCTAGTGAGAGGTCCCCTTACGAAGAAGTGTAAAACTGTTTTGCCCATAACTTCTTCGTCCGAACTCGGAATGACCTCATTCTTTTTGCGTTGTTTTCGTAATTCAGTTTCCTATAAGATTGAGGTAATTGCAATACTTGAACTTATGTTAAACATTTATGGTGTATTGCAAATTGATTTATGAGATGTTTGATTTCGGTTGTACTACCTTAATATTCGATCTCATATATTGTGAACCCTCATGGTTTGGGTGACTTTTTGATTTAGCGGGATTAAGTTCTAGCCATAGTAGGTAAGCTTTATCAAAGGATTATGAGGGGTTCTAATAGAAACAACATGTGAAAAAGTCACAATATGTTGAATCGGTTTTGGTTTAGCATAAAAGCATATGTGTTTCGACGGTTTTCAACTTTTGCTTGCAATAGTTAAAACCGGTTTTCAACCTTTCTCTGGTAAAGGTTGAGGTATGTTGTTATTCTTTTGTTCACGCATAAGGATAACAACGTGGTGATACTTCGATATCAATTCTCCCTGGACGAAAATGCAATCATATTGGAGAAGTGGATGCGAAATTTGAGGTAACAATCTTGTTAGTTAATTATTTTCCTGTTTAAGAAAAGCCTGAGTTTATATTATATATATTGTTGCTTTTGCTTAACGAAATTTAGGTTCAATTGATATTTATTCCATGATGTGTGTGTGGATATGTGTTTCAATTGGTTCTTGTTAAGAAAAACTATTGTTATCTTGCTTTATTGTGTGATATCAATCGTTTAAGCTCACAAAATTTCGGTACAATTGATGTGTGTGTGTGATTCAATTGGTTCCGGTTAAGAAAAACTATTGTTATCTTGCTTTTGTATGGTATCAATCGTTTAGGCTTACAAAATTACGGTGCAATTGCGGTGCTTATAATGTCTATTATTGTTTCAATTGCTTCCGGTTGAGGTGAATAATTATGCAAGTTGATTTGTTTTGGTTTGTATGAATTATTTATGGCTTAACAAAATAATATGTGTACGGGATGAGTTGTTTAGTCCAATTCGATTCCGGGTAAGAAACTAAGTTAATTCTGATCTTAGTTTGTCTTATCGAAGTGAGGTTTCGGTTATTCAAGTCTAATCGAATGCCTAAACAAAGAAATACTAGTTAACTAACCTAGTATTTGGTTTATTTAAAATTGAAAGGTCTAATTTTATGGATAATTAGAACCTGATGAGAAAAATGGAGTTTATTCTTTATTTTGGTCTTATCGAATTAAGCGGTTGTTTTTGAACAATCGGTTTAGCAAAAGAACTAATGTGATTAGTCGTTTTTGGTTTGATAAACTAAATGGGTAAACTTGTTTCGGGCAATTGTTTCCTTGATAAATATCAAAATAAGACTACTTGTAGTTTCGGTTTTGATATTGGTTATCTGAACATGATGTGTGGAACCCTCGTCCCTAACTCTACAGGTTTGCAAGTATATTCTGAGATTTGTAAGATTTTTTTCGTGTTGTCCTTTATTTTTTCGTTTCTTTGTCATTTTTGTGACAAAAAGGGGGAGAAATATATGGAGTAAACAAGTGATACTGACATTGATTTTATATTAATTGGTATCACTAAGGAAAAGAACATTGGTACTTGAATGTTTTATCTAACGAAAGAGTGAAAGAACAGACTAGGGGGGAGTAACATGTCATATTGAAAAAGCGGGGGTCTAACAACACCACCCAATAATTCGATTAGCAATCTGTATGGACTAACTCCGAAATACTTTGCTAGAGAATCAACTAGACAGTCAGACTCAATCTAGATAAAAGTATCTCAAGGAGTCAATATCTCTCACTTGTTTTGATTTACTCAAGCTAAAACAATAGCGAGTCTTTAATCAAACACAAGGAATAACTTGGAAGGTACCAAAGACCAATATCCAAGGATCAATCAATATCAATCAACAACCAAAGGTTGGATTTCCAATTGATGATCTTAACGCACAACCTGTATTATTTCAATAATATAAAATATAATGCGGAAAAGAAATAACACAAACACCAGAAGTTTTGTTAACGAGGAAACCGCAAATGCAGAAAAACACCGGGACCTAGTCCAGATTGAATACACAATGTATTAAGCCGCTACAGACACTAGCCTACTGCAAACTAATTTCGGAATGTATTATAGTTGAACCCCAATCAGTCTCCCATCGATCCAAGGTACAGTTGTACTCCTACGCCTCTGATCCCAGCAGGATACTGCGCACTTGATTCTCTTAGCTGATCTCACCCCACAACTAATAGTTGTTGCAACCCAAAATCGCAGACTTGATAATAAACAAATCTGTCTCACACAGAAAAGTCTATCAAAGGATAAATCTGTCTCCCACAGAAAAACCCTAGTTTTGTTCCGTCTTTTGATAAATCAAGGTGAACAGGAACCAATTGATAATCCGGTCTTATATTCCCGAAGAACAACCTAGATTAATCAATCACCTCTCTACAATCCTTCCTGACTACACAAGCGGATTGTCGAGGAATCACAAACAGTGAGACGAAGATGTTTGTGACTTCTTTATCTTGCCTATCGGAGAACTCTCACGATCTCAAGTCAATCAATCGATTATACTCGTACGATAGAAGATGCAAGATCAGATCACACAACTACGATAAAGTAGTATCGGTCTGGCTTCACAATCCCAATGAAGTCTTTAAGTCGTTAACCTGATTTTAGAGAAGAAAATCAAAGGTTAATGCAGATCGACTCTAGCGGGCGCACTAGTAGCACACAGCGTGTGGGGATTGGTTTTGCACAATGCTAGATGTCTCCTTTATATAGCCTTCAAATCAGGGTTTTTCCTTAGTTATAAAGCAATCCATATTCACCGTTAGATGAAAACCTGATTTAGATTCAAGCAAATATTTCTCAACCGCTAGATTGAAAAACCTAGGTTGTCACACACATTTTGGTAAACGTTTACTGGGTTCGTGAAAACCATGCCCAAACGTGTACGTGTATGTTGGTTCAACATAGTAACCCAAAAAGGTCAACCATATGAGCATTTGATATTAACCTTGTTCTTCTTCACCATAACTAGTTCAACTGACTCAAATGAACTAGTTAAAGAGTTGTTCAATTGCTATGAGATCTTATGTAACTATACAAGACACAATTGGAACAAAGATGATTCGATTCGATTGAATCGACTCATGAATTTTATAACCACGGTTTGCATAAAACATTCCTTAGTAATTTAAGTTTCATGTTCAGAGCACATCTTTAGATCATAACCTCTTAAGTTCACAAACAAGTTCGCAGACTTAAGTTAATCGGTTGAGTTTTCCAAACTCAGCAGAAATTCTCGGAAAGAGAATTTCCGCCAGTTCGCGGACTTAGCACACAAACGAGTTTTGGAAAATCCAGCAGAAATTCTTGGTAGAGAACTTCCGTCAGTTTGCGGACTGAGTCTGCGGACTGGGTTTGCAGACTTGGCAAGCCAATTCCACAATCCTCCCGATTTCTCTTGATCAACAAAGTTCGAAAACTTTGGTTCAAGGAATACATGGTTATGTAATCTAAACTCTTATTTCAATCATTGAGACATTCTCAGAGGACGCTATGTAGTCGTTATTCACAGACCGATTCACGTCAGACCAATTCTCAAAGTGATTGAAACTTTTCATGACTTTCGTCATTAGGTGAAGATAAACTTGATCAAAGCGAAACGCTTTACCAACACATGATTTCGAGATATAGATAGCCGAGATATACTCGGCTCGAAATATCAAATGTGTATGATCTAGTCTATATAGCATACGACTTTTGTCTCATAAGAAGTAGGAGATATAAGAGATAGACTTTTGAGTGATAGATAAGTTCAAGTCTCCACATACCTTTTTGTTGATGAAGTTCCACGGTTCCTTGTATAGATGTTCGTCGTTGTATGATGAATCGCCATGAAGTCCTTAAGCTCAACTGCACTTTTCTATCCTAGTCCGAGACTTAGCTATGTAGGCTAGAAATCAAGAATTATAGTTTTGATCACTAACATTGACAAACATGCTTGAGATAGCAACGCATGCGAGGTTGACCGAGCTATGCTCTAACACATATAGATTGGTATAACAAAGACGTGCAGATTGATTATCTACCTATCTTCCTTAAGGGGAGTATTTTATTTGTTATTATAATGTCAACATCGACATTTTCAAGGATTGAATGTAAGCAGTTTCACTATGCTGTTGAATCGGGAATCAAGCGGATTGTAATGAATTATTGTAATTTGTTTATCCATATGATGTAAGAGTTTTGTCACTAAAATTGACAAAGGGGGAGATTGTTAGAGCATGGCTCGGTTGAACCCACCAAGCGTTGGTATGTCAAGTTTAGTTGTCATATTTTAGTGAATCAAAACTCATGTTAAGAGTCGCTTGATTATGTACTAGAGCTAAACTTCGTATAGGTTAGCTTGAAAGTATTAGGATATGAGACATTACAAGTATTGCGAAGACTTGAAGATGTGAAGAAGAAAGGAGCTACAACGACAACAATCATCCTTCCACTTGAGGTTAGTGATATTTGACTTGACCTGTTTTATTCCCTAACGTATCTTTCAAGTCGTGCATATTGAAAACATAACTGCGAAGCATATTTGAACTCTAGATAGACATAGTATTAAGGAATACAATACGAGGTTTATTGCTTAACCATTAAACTTTGTAGATAAGACATCACCATAATCATTTGAATGCTATTGTGATTATGTATGGGTATGAGGTGAGGATTTCATCCTAGGGAACAATGTTTACATGTGTTCTAAGGAAGTAAGTTCATAAACTTGTTTTGTGAACCGAAAAAGAAATTGCCAGGTGTTATTGGTTTTGTTATTCATTGCATATCTTATGAACAACCAATATGTGTGATAAAGTAGAACCGCTCACAACTTGTTGTGTTTTTGGTAGAACTATTCACAAAGGCCTGACTTTTGTATTGGTATAACTTTTATTAGTAAAACCAATCTTAAGTAATCACCTTGGTATGATCGGATTATGTCTGCCTTGGGGAAAGGGAACCGATCCTTGTAAGGGAAAGGGGAACCGATCCTAGTATGGGAAAGGGGGAACCGATCCTTGTAATGGGTGCAATACATCAAGGGGAACCGATCCTTGTATGGGGTGCAGCAAGGTTTACAGCAGAAAGGGGAACCGATCCTGTGAACATGTGCGACACATATAAGTTAGATACCATATATATATGGGGAACCGATCCTAGTACCTAGTCAAACGAATCTTTTGGGAAGCTAGTGTGACTATGCGTAGTACTCACATGGAGGTAAAACCGAAACTTGTTTTGGTAGAACCGTAAACCCATGATTGTGATTGAATGTTGGTTTGATCAATCACATAGTTCTTGAAAGTCAGATGAACCAATTCTAAGCTTGTTTGGAAGTATGGCAAATCGGTTTCAAGGTTGTAAGTGTGAATGAGAACTTACAAAGTTAAGATGTCGACAAACTTTGAACACGTGCTGAGAATGTTTATTTCTATAATTGTTCAAAGATATTCCTTAACGGCTAAGGGAAGAGAATCCCAGGATCGAAACACAAATAAGTTAAGAATCTTTTAATTAAGGTTATTAATTTCATTTGTATGGAAATTACAGAATTAGTAATGTGCATTTATTAATTATATTTTCCAAGAGATTTCGATTGTTATTTTTGGACAGAGCATTTCCAGGAATTATGAAAACCGAATCTGTGCATTTATGAATATCTTGAGAATATTTTCGGTTTTGGAAATTCCTTGGTGTCCAAACTTCCTTGTCTATAAATATACGAAGTTTGCCTTTCTAGCAAACTAATCCTTCGTAACAACAAACTTCTTCTTTTGTCTTCGTTACTGGTGTAGACGCCTATCGGAGAGGAGAGTAATCTAATTAGGTGAAATCTCTTACGACCGCTCGTTTTAAAGTCTTCTTTGGGATTGAGAAGCTCTAGCGTGACCCGTTGGTGGGAAACTAGATGATTGCGGTTTATCTTTGTTTTCGATTGATTTATTTGACTAACAGTGGTTGAAATCTGATTGCACCTAGTTTGTTTATTCTTGAGAATCTTCTCTTCTGAATAAGATTCACTCAAACTAGTTCAGAGTTTCGACAGGGATCTTTAGACTGTTGTTAGTTCTAAAGACGATCTTGTGATAATCCATTGTTAACAGACTCCGTTCTGTGCGTGATTGATCACAAGAGATTCAAGTGATTGTGTGCAGGTTTTTATTGAAGATTTAAGAAGATTTGAAGACAAAGAAGATATTGAAGATCTGACTTGAGTTTTATAATCTTTTGTGTGCATAATACTTGTTTCGATAATAGAGGATCTAATTAATAATCGGTTTATCCTTGTGGTAGATTGGATTGATTAATTGAGTAGATCGGCATCAACACGGTTCTTCGGATTAAAGGTGTTGTTGGCTTAATCTTAAACGATTACCTTAAGGTGATTGAACATAAGATAGATCTAGACCCGACAAAGGAGTTTATGTTAAGATAAACGGAAGAGCCTTTGTCCGACTCATATCACTTGGTTGAATAAAGTTGATACCAAACAGATTTCGTGTTCCTTTACTGTTTGGAATACGAACCAAATGGACTGTTCCAAGTACGTGACTTATTCATAGGTCGGAGGCGTGGGAATACAGACGGAAATAAGTGAACTATAGGGTTAGTTACTTGGTCTCAACTATACGAAGTTAGGTGTAATTTTGTGTAGCGGCTTAATCCTGAGAGTATTCAATTTTGGACTAGGTCCCGGGGTTTTTCTGCATTTGCGGTTTCCTGGTTAACAAAATCTTGCTGTGTCATTTACTTTTATTTTCCGCATTATAATTGTTTTATTATAATTAAAGTAAATTACACAAACGTTAATTCCTATTTATTTGATAAGCAATCCTATTGTGTTTGGTTAAGTCCGAACCTTTGTATCAAGTAAACATACTTCGTTGTTGTATTGTCTCGACTCGTATCCATAGACAATCACACGAAGTGTGAACCGATTAGTTGTATTGTCTCGACTCAGTCCATAGACAATCACTTTCGTAGAAAGGACTTATAGGTAGGAAAAGTTTTAGCTTGAGGTATATTTGGGTACCCTCGCCTTTTCACTTTGGAGAGATCAATTTTGAGAGCTAAAAACCCCTTTTTTTTCTTTGAAGTTTTCATTGAGTGGATCAATTCATGGGCTATGATAATATTGTCCGTAATTTGTCTTCCTGGAAGAAAGGCTGACTGGTTTGGGGAAATCAACCTATTTAAGATGGGTTTTAGTCTGTTCGCCAAGATTTTTGAGATGAGTTTATAGATAGTATTGCTGAGGCTAATAGGTCTAAAGTCCGCGGGGGTTTGAGGAGTCGTGATTTTTGGTATGAGAGTAATGTAGGAGTGGTTAAAGTCCTTTTCCAAAATCCCAGACCTAAAGAATTCTTGCATAAAATTTATTATATCTGGACCCAAGGTGTCCCAATTAGCTTTGAAGAAACCTGGTTGGAAACCATCTGGGCCTGGAACACCCCAAAGATTCATGTTGGCTAAAGTTGACCAAATTTCCTCTTTAGAAGGAATTTGTGTTAAACCTATATTTTCCAAGTGTGTAACACAAGGTTTTATAATATCAACTAAGTCCAAATTGTAGTTCTTCATATGAGAAGTTCCTATTTGAGAGAAATGATTGATTATGAGGGAGTTGATTTGGTCTCGGTCAGAAATCCAGAGCCCCGATGGTTCTCTGAGCGAATGAATTGCATTGATTTTCTTCCTATTTGAAGCAGTGGCATGAAAAAATTCAGTATTTTGATCGTATTCTTTGAAGAATTTATCTCTTGAGAATTGATGATAGTAGTCGTTTTTGATTTCGTACCATTTTCCTAGTTCAGCTTGGAGACTTCAGAAACCGTTTAGACGTATTAGGTTGAAGCTCAGTATTTATAGCTCCTTCCCCATCAGGGACATCTTCGCTGCTTCTAGGTACATCGATTTTTGATGTTCCTCCGTACATATTATACCTTCGTCAATCGCGGATCTTCCCCAGTCAGACTATACCACTTAAGCTCATTCCACGTTATATCTATTGCAATTAATTAATGTTGAGTGGACGCCTCACCTGTCTCTAACTTGCTGACAACATCCAGGATCTACCTAGCAATGCCAGCACCGCCTTTAGTAATCATGTTTAACTTCACCGTAATATTGAATTGACCAAGCAGTCATTCCCAACTCTCATATTTATGTGAAGAAAGTGTTGTTGGTGTTTGTATATTTCATTTCGGAAATAGTCCAGTATACCTAGTCCATTTGCCTATCAATCAACTGTCGGTATAAGATGCAAACTGGTTGCTGCTGGCTACCTGATGGTGTTGTTGATGCTTCAACCACAGGCTTTGGGCTGCCATGAGTTAAAGCATCAATGAAGAGCAGGGAGGAAATCTATCAATTACATTAAATCTCGATAGTAATTAGCTATGCCTATAACCACTAACTACTAGTACTAAGTAATAATCATGTGTGGGCGTACCTAAAAATAGGTCCATACGTAGTCCTTACATTCATTTCATTCAAATTGTCCATCCAATCAAAATTCATTCCACTTGATATGATCACTCCAGACGTCATTCATTCTTATAGTTAGAATTGCTCGTGATTGCTGCTCAACCAATTCCATCTAATGCCAATATGCACAAACAGCACATATCATAAAAACAGAACCAATGAATCTAGCTAGCTACAATAAAACCAATAGAAGTACATATAATTGTGCGTTGTTTGGACTCCTCAGATTCATTTCACCTTATCAACTATCCAAATCTTTGTAAACAGTTAAAAATCGTTAGAAAGCTGAGCTATTTTCACCCATTTTTTTAGCAGCCAATGAGGAAAAAAAAACAGAAATATATTTTTGATCCTTCATAAATGAAACGGCTGCATTTAAAAGAAGAGACTTTTTGATGACCTCATGAAGAATGGGTAGTGAACAACTAATTGAATAACAATACTTTTCCCACCTAAATTTGAAATCATATATATATCAACGCATTGGGAATTGACTCACTTCATCCACTTGAAAGGATGTTGTTATTCAAAGAATCAAAAAGAAGATATACTCCTCCTACATCGCAATGCATGACCTCTCACATTTATCAAATAAAATAAAATCTCGTCACACTTGCATGTCAAGATCAACAAGTCTCTCTCTGTATCACTAAAAGATGGCGGTTGTCCATCAAATTGGGGTGAGATCTCTTTGCATGGATGGGTCAAGAGGATTAATCACCTCACATCACCACATGTGGTAACCATGATTTACTAGAAAATGAATATCTGAAACATATGTCATTGTTTCAGATAAACGATTATCACATTACATGCATTGTACTATAATCTCTAACAAGCTTTCAACCACTGGTCACCAATGGTGGTGGGAGCCAGAATTTTAAGCAAAGGAAAAAAAATAAAAAATGCTTGATTTTGTTTACATGGTGGTGTCTAATCACTGCCTTTTTAAAGCAGCTGAAAAGCTAAATGAAAAATGAATGCTTGTTAGTTGCAGCCGGAACCCTAAAATCATTGCTAGTTTCTCTGGTAAATCAGTCGATTTTTCCAGCACAAACGTAAGAAAAATTGTAAAATCCTGGTAAGAACTCCCATAGTGTAAAACCATAAAATAAGAATCATCAAGATTCAAGACCCTCCCTGCAACTCATACACAGCACATGATACACGTTCCCTCTAGACAATATTGTACTCTCAGCTGGTTCAAGCTCATCAAACTTGTCGATGCAGAACGTGGGTTTGTATGTACGCAATCCCTAAAATGAAGGGTCAAATAGCGCGTTGTGCATGTCCAAAGATTTAGTTTAGATTAGCACAAAATAAAATACTCCACTAGTCACGTGACTTTTTCTTTTATCATCCTTTACGTTTTCACACGTATCTGCTGTTCTTGGTCTCACAAGTACAACCCACACGGTCGTCATCAAAATAGAACACCTCTCCCCCAGCGGGAAGTACACCTAAGAGTCGAGTCCGAAAAAGTCAGATTTATCTTCAAACTCAATGATCCTTCTAAGAAAAAATGGCTTTTTTGGAAATTCCAGGTGGCATCACTAAAAAAGATTATTTTGATGTGGAAGATAAACGTTCAAAAGATTTTCCACTTCCCTTCGATATAAGTCATTTCTCGACCGACATTTGCTACAGGAACACCCGAAACAAGGCTTAAAATCTTTCCTAGTAGTCAGCACCAATGAACTTAATAATTGGTTGAATTTTAGATTTCTCGGAAACTCTGCCGCGGCATCATGAGAAGTTAAAATTGGAGCCTCCTTGGCCGTTCTGTTTATCTTTTGACTATCGCACGTATGAACGATCACACTATATTTGACTGAAAGAATAGCAAAAATTCAAAGTCGAGTCGGACTTTTTAAAAACTGAAACCTCTTAGTACAATATTACGCTTGACTTGAGCCAGAGATGGTGCCAAACTAAAGCAGAAAATAACAACAATCACAGCACTAGTCAAGTGAAGTTAGCTAAGTGAGAAATCTGTATTAAATTTCCCAACTAGTCATAAATATTACAATTATGGTTTATCTGAACAGCCGCGGAAAGTAAGTGGAAAGATACTCGAAGTCGAAACCCACCTTCTACAACTATTCATGCACCAAGCTCCAGGCTGCGTTAATGACACTGGCTTTTTAGTAAATTTAACCGACCTTATTACCCACGTTTTTCTCTAAAGATTTTTTCTTTACATTCACACACACGTGCCTCAATTAACCTAACAACTTTCTTCACAAATCACTAGAAACAAATTCCTACTGATTTCATTGAACTACAATTGTATAAATACTTTCTAACTCTTCGAACCAAAGAACCAAGTCAAAATCTAAACACAAACAGAAACAGAAACAGAGCAAAAACGGAGCAACAAAACAGAGAAAGCAGTACTAATGGAGTGGATTAAAGGAGAAATGATCGGTAAAGGAAGTTTTGGAACAGTAAACATGGCAACCCCAAGAAAAAACTTGAATGAATTTCCATCAGTAATGGCAGTAAAATCGTCAATGGTTTCTCAATCTTCAATGTTGGAAAAAGAGAAAGAGATTCTAACTCAATTAAATGGCTGCCCACAAATTCTTCAGTGTTTTGGTGATGATGTTACAGTTGAAAATGGTGTTCAAATGTATAATATACTTCTTGAATTTGCTTCATTGGGGAATTTATCTCAGCTAATCAAATCTGGAAGTTCAATGGGAGAGTCTGAAATTAGAAATTACACAAGAATGATTACTCAGGGGATTGGTTATATTCATGAAATGGGTTTTGTTCATTCTGATATTAAACCACAAAATATCCTTCTTTGTTCTGGAGAAGGCCAAATTGATTTAAAGATTGCTGATTTTGGGTTAGCAAAAAGAAGTGGGAAAAGCTCTAACGGATTCATTGGTACTCCACTTTATATGTCACCGGAATCGGTTTTATGTAATGAAAATGAAACAGCTTCAGATATATGGGCACTTGGTTGTGTTGTAATGGAAATGATTACTGGAAAACCAGCTTGGAAATGTTCAGACTTGAGTAATTTATTATACAGAATCGGGTTTACTGAACAAGTGCCAGAAATTCCATCAGAAATATCAGAAGAAGGAAAAGATTTCTTAAGAAAATGTTTTATCAGAGATCCAACAAAGAGATGGACGGCTGAGATGTTATTGAGACATCCATTTCTTTCTAACGATTTTGATGCTCAAGTCAGTACTATTTCATTGAAGGAATTGAAGAGAACACATTCGTCTCCTAAAAGTACTTTTGATTTTCCTGAATCATGGAGCGATTCGATTGAAAAAGATGAGTCAAATTGCTCTACCTGTTTGAAAGATCGAATCGGTGAATTAGTGTTGGGGAAAGAACCAAATTGGTCAACTTCAGATAGCTGGATTGTTGTAAGATAGGAAAAAACTAGGAAACAGAGTCCTCTGTTTTCTTTGTTCGGAAGAGTTAGAAAAACTGTAAATACAACAGAAATTTACATTTATTTATTTTTTGGGCATTTTTCATTGCCTTGTAAATTAGTCCAATGTTCACAAATGATCCAATTGGACCCCCATTCTTTGTAGGCAGATTCATTTGTTATGTAAAGCAAGCAAAAATTTTGTTACAGAATTTCTAGAATTGATGAATTGAAAATTCTTGATATTGTTTCCAATTCGATTATATCCATTACCGCATAATGAGAAAATGATAGGATTTTTCGAGGAATATTCGTGGAAAGGCGGCTGATATTCTACTTGGAATCAGATATTCATCTTTTTGTTGTGATGTTTTGTTGACGTTTATCAAGTGATTAAGTGTACCGCTATACGCCGGTCAAAGTCACCTTTTCCTTGTTCGGCATGGCGCTGACAAATTCCGTCTCCGGATGTAAATTCCTAACAATTTCATCCTTACCGCCAAAAAGACAAAAGTTGCATTCAACAAGTTATAAAGCTTTCTATGACTTGGTCAAGTTGAAGTCTAGGCAATTGCACACTCCCCAACTCTCTTTGGGGACCGGATAAAGGCCTACTAGGGGTTATTTAATTCTACATGGATTTGTTAGTACTAAGCAAAAACCACCCTTCATTGGAGTTTGATTAAACACCAGAGATGTATCACGTCCCAAATAGTAAGCCTTTACCAGAGCAACTTAGTCATCCAAATTCAACCGGCAAAATGTTAGAATGGGAAGATATAATATTTGGAGAAATTATGATTAAACAGCAGCTAGATTCCCCTTCATTATAATTATATTCTTCCCGTATTCGGTTGATTCAATGTTTCGGAGCATATCATATGTTTTGAATGATTAATAACAATGATCACATGAACAGATTCTTGTGTACTGCATGAGATTTGGTATAAATAAAACAAAAATGATTGGTGTACGCAGCTATGTACCGTGTGACTGTGTGAGAGAGAAAAAAGTTGGTGGACCTCACCAATAACCCCGTTCCTTGCAAATCTCTTCAGGACTGTCCTACGAGCCGTTAGGTCATTTCACGGTGCAGATCACGGTATATAGTTGTGGTATGTGTATCATTGCTCTAAATAAAATGATAACAGTACTTTCAATCTTGTACGCATCGAAAATGTAAGAAGTTAAATACAATACATGTGTTTTAATGTCCTTGAACCAGTCTCAATATACCCATCTCAAAAGAAAAATAATACAAAGATGCAAACAAAACGAATGAACATGATTATGGTATGGATTCCAGATCTTGCCAATCTTTGTGTGTTATAGGCGGCTCCTGATCACATATCCCCTTATTGGGTGTGTGTGCCATTGCTGAACAAACCTAACGGAACATAAATCACACAAAACCAAAACCAAAGTTTTTTTTTTTTGTTTTGTGGCATGGAACCATTGCTGAACCAGAGCTAGAACCAAACCTATGTCTCTCAAAATAACTTTACGATTGAATCAAAAATAATTCACTCTCATAAAAGAATCATATTAAAGTATAATTTAATATGTCTGCTTGTATACACTTGGTTTCCGGATTGCTCTTCAATAGTGGTTTTTTTATCTATATTATCAAATAATCAGCTAAGTTCAGCAAATCTAAATTTTGTAGGATATCGATCGTATACAAGTTTTAATATATGCGTTAATATGGTTGATGATTCAAATCTGTGAAAGCCTTTGGGAAAATTTAAAGTTTCCAGTACACTGACCGCATACAAGTTTTAATATATAATTGTAGATGGTGACTTTTGGATCGAGGGTTAAACGATCATTAAGACCCATAGGTAAAACCGTCATTTCATATTTCAGGGTAAAGTCGCCATTCCGTCAAAACGTCCAACATAATCGAGGTACTCAAACCTATGAGTACAATCAGCTATCAGGCTATGCAGAGAAGTGTGTGAACTCAAACACAGTTTTAGTCAAGTTAAAGCCCAAAACTACAGCCAGGACAAGGTTCAAGATAAAGTTTGACTTCTAAATGAAGAGAAGCTAGCTCGAAGCTGAAAAAGCCTAGTTAGGCCCGAAAAGCCTATTTTAATGTATTCTGGCCATTAAATATGCAAATCTGATGATTTTATAGAGGATCAAAAAACAACTCAAATAAAAATAAATTACATAATAATGAAAATTACGAAATACCGCAAGAGAAAGAAAGACATAATTAGCTCAAATTTGGTTGTGTATTACAACTTCTGCTTTTGGAAGTAGAAGTCAGAACCAAATACATTTTGCTTCAACAAAAAGTTAACTTTTGTACTTCCATAAGTCATTATGAAATTGTATGCCCAAACTAAGTTCTGACTTTTTAAATTCTAAACGTCCAAAAGCAACTTCTCTATTGGTATCAGAACTGGTTATTAAGCATCAATGATTGATTCATTATCTTCAAGTTACGAATACCTAGAACATTCTGAAATTCTATACCCAACTCCAATAAAATAAACAATGATGTAGATGAGCAAGATATAACCTATTTGGAGACTAAAAACCCGAGTGTCGTAATTTATCTCAAGACTGGTTTATTTTGATGGAAAACAGCCCAACGATCAAGACATGTAATGTTGCATGGTTTTTAGAATTTACCCAAGTTCCATCATTTAGGGCTCTGAATAGTCGTTTTTGCCGTTTTAGGAAACTTTCGTTTTGCTAATAACTTCTTCGCTAGGAGTCTGTTTAAGTTACCGTTTGTGGCACGTACTTTGTTTTCATAAATACTTTCATTATTTAGGAAAATCTAAAATTTGCAACAAAAATAAAATGCAAATTTCATAGTTTGAGTTTGTTTTGGGTTGTTTTCATCCTCTCTTGTCGAACAAGTTAGTTTTTTTTTTCCCCAAGTCTATTTAAGAGTTATAGTTATTAATTTTGGACAGTTGATTGACAAATATAATTCATTTTTATTGAACTTTTTCGAGTTTAATTCTGATTTTTATTTATAATTGGGAAACCAAGGTCTAAATAATTATCTTTGTTCATAGTCGTTTTTCCTAGCAATAGGTTTGGGATCACCTTGAGTATCAAGGAATATCTTTGACAATCAATGATAAGAATTATGTACATGTTCAAATTATGTCGCAATCTGGAACTTTCCTATCTAGCAAAACTTAATTCCAAACTTGAAAAAGCGGGGGTCTAACAACCTCACCCAATATTTCGTTTAGGCAATCTGTATGGACAAACTCCAATATAATTCCAAGAGAATCAACTAGACAGTCAGACTCAATCAATGGAAATGTATCCAAGAGTTGTATCTCAATTTCTCAAATCAATATGCAATCGAGCAGATAGAAATCTGTGAGCCGGATTAATATGAGAAATAACTTGGATGGTACCAAAGACCAATATCCAAGCATCAATCAATTTATATCAACAACCAAAGGTTGGATTATCTAATTGATTGAACTACGCACAACCTGTGATATTTCAATCATATAAACAAATATAATGCGGAAAAGAAATAACACAGACACCAGAAATTTTGTTAACGAGGAAACCGCAAATGCAGAAAAACCCCGGGACCTAGTCTAGATTTGAACACCACACTGTATTAAGCCGCTACAGACACTAGCCTACTCCAAGTTAACTTCAGACTGGAATGTAGTTGAGCTCTAATCAATCTCTCACTGATCAAGGTACAGTTGCGTTCCTTACGCCCCCGAATCCCAGCGGGACTCTGTGCACTTGATTCCCTTAGCTGATCTCACCCACAACTAATAGTTGCTATGACCTAAAGTCGAAGACTTGATAAACCAATTTGTCTCCCACATAAATACCTATGAGTTTTGTTCCGTCTTTTGATAAATCAAGGTGAACAGGAACCAATTGATACACCGGTCTTATATTCCCGAAGAACAGCCTAATAATATCAATCACCTCACAATAATCTTAATTGTATGGTAGCGAAATAAGATATTGTGGAATCACAAACGATGAGACGAAGATGTTGGTGACTACTTTTTATCTTGTCTATCGGAGATTAAATCTCGAGCAAATCATAGAGAAGATAGTACTCTATACGATAGAAAACAACAAGATCAGAACACGTAACTAAAGAAAAAATAGTTGGGTCTGGCTTCACAATCCCAATGAAGTCTTCAAGTCGTTAACCTACAGGGTTTTGGAAAAATATAAGGTTAAAGGAGAATCGACTCTAGTCGCAACTAGTATCACACAGGAGGTGTGGGGATTAGGTTTCCCAGTTGCTAGAGTTCTCCCTTATATAGTCTTCAAATCAGGGTTTGCAATCAATGCTACCTTGGTAACAAAGCATTCAATATTCATTGTTAGATGAAAACCTGATTAGACTCAAGCTAATATCTTTCAACTGTTAGATCGAACTTAGCTTGTTACACACAAATGAAAAGTGACTTCATTTAGATATGAGTAACCGTACCTAAACGTGTGCACCTTGTTGGTTCAACAATATTTAACCGAAGTTAGCCATATGAACACTTTCATAACAACCTTATTCATCTTAACCATAACTAGTTCAAATGACTCAAATGAAACTAGTTCTAGAGTTGTTCAATTGTTTATATTCTCATAGAAATATACAAGACACAATTGAAGAAAAATCGGTTTTGATTCACTCGAATCAATTCATGAACATTATAGCCACGGATTGCAAAAGATTGCATTCCTTAATATATAAATATATTAGTTCATGAACAAACCTGAAGAAGCAGGGGTACAACAACGACACCCAATATTTAGATTAGCAATCTGTATGGACTAACTCCAATATACTTTCAAGAGAATCAACTAGACTCAATCTTAATAAAGTATATCAAAGAGATATCTCTCTTTCTCGATTCAATTCTTACTCAAGTAAATAGAAATCTGCGAGTCTAATTGAATACAAGAGAAATCACTTGAACGGTACCAACAACCAATGTTCAAGGATCAATCAATTTCAATCAACAACCAAATGTTGGATTTCCCAATTGACTGATTCAAACGCACAACCTGTGATATTTCAATTATATAGCAAAATATAATGCGGAAAAGAAATAACACAGATACCATAAGTTTTGTTAACGAGGAAACCGCAAATGCAGAAAACCCCCAGGACCTAGTACAGATTGAACACACACTGTATTAAACCACTATAGACACTAGCCTACTACAAACTAACTTCGGTCTAGACTGTATTTGAACCTAAATCAATCTCATACTGATCCAAAGTACAGTTGCGCTCCTTACGTCTCTGATCCCAGTAGCGTACTACGCACTTGATTCCCTTATCTGATCTCACCCACAACTAAGAGTTGCTACGACACAAAGTCGAATACTTTAATAAACAAATCTGTATCACACAGAAAAGTCTACGGTAATAGATAAATCTATCTCCCACATAAATACCTAAGAGTTTTGTTCCGTATTTTGATAAATCAAGGTGAACATGAACCAATTGATAACCCGGACTTATATTTCCGAAGAACAGCCTAGTATTATCAATCACCTCACAAAAATCTTAATCGACGCGGTGAAAGAAGATATTGTGGAATCACAAACGATGAGACGAAGATGTTTGTGGTTACTTTTATATCTTTCATATCGGAGATATCAATCTCAAGACAATTGTTACGATTGTACTCAATACGATAGAAACAGCAAGATCAGATCACACAACTACAAGAAAGTAGTATCGGTCTGGATTCACAATCCCAATGAAGTCTTCGAGTCGTTAACCTACAGGGTCTCGGTAGAAACCTAAGGTTAAAGGAGAATCGAATCTAGCTTATACAACTAGTATCACACAGGAGGTGTTGGGATTAGGTTTCCTAGTTGCTAGAGTTCTCCTTTATATAGTCTTCAAATCAGGGTTTTCAATCAATGCTACCTTGTAACAAAGCATTCAATATTCCGCGTTAGATGAAAACCTGATTAGATTCAAGTTAATATCTTTCAACCGTTAGATCGAAAACTTAGCTTGTTAAACACAAATGAAATGCACGTTTTAGGTTTGTGTAACCGTACCCAAACGTGTACATTCGTTGGTTCAACAGTAGTTAACCAAAAGGTTAGCCATATGATCACTTCCATATCAACCATATTCTTCTTTACCATAACTAGTTCAAATGACTCAAATGAACTAGTTGGAGAGTTGTTCAATTGCTTATATCTTATAGAAGTATACAAGACACAATCAAAGGAAAAACGATTTGATTCACTCGAATCGATTCATGAACTTTATAGCCACGGTTTGCAAACTTGCATTCCTTAGTTAATATAAGTATAAGTTCACGAATAATCGTTTTTAGAAAATAACCAACCTAAGTACGCGGACTAGGTACACGGACTTAAGTATCCGGAATAAGTTTGTAAATAGTTCACAAACTCCAACAGATTTTCTCGGGAAGAGAACCTCCCACAGTACGCGAACTGGGTACGCAGACTGGGTTCGCGGACTTTGTTCAGGTTTTCCTGAGCAGCAAAGTACGCATACTTTGGTTCAAGGAATAAAGACTTATACATGTATGTGTTTCCACACAATGCTTATATACAACAATGGTTATACAATCTAAACTCTCATTTCAATCATTGAAACATTCTTAGAAGACGTTATATAATTGTTATTCACAAACCATTTTTCGTCAAAGCCATTTTCAAGTGATTGAAACATAATATGATTTTGGTCACTAGGTAAAGATGAACTTGGCCAAAGCGAAATCTTACTAACACATATTTCGAGAAATAGATAAGCGAGATAAACTCGGCTCGAAATAGCAAATGTGTATAACCAAAGTCTATATAGCAAAACGACTTTTGTCTCAAGATAGGAGATAGAGTATATAGACTTTTGAGTGATAGATAAGTTCAAGTCTCCACATACCTTTTAGTCGATGAAGTTCCACCAGTTCCTTGAGTAGTTCTTCGTCTTGTATGATGATCGCCATGAAGTCTTGAGCTCAACTACACTTTATATCCTAGTCCGAGACTTCGCTATAGTAGACTAGAAATCAAGACTTATAGTTTTGATCACTAACATTGACAAATATGCTTGATATAGCGACGCATGCGAGTTCGACCGAGCAGTGCTCTAACAAAACCGATTTTAGTTAATAACATATTCAAGTATGCAAACGGGTACGCATACCTAAGTGGCCGGACTAAGTTTGGGTTCGCCAGTATGCGAACGGGTACGCATACCTCCAAACTCAGTTGAATTTCTGTACATGAACTATACGCCAGTACGTATACGGGTATGCATACTAAGTTCCCGGACTTTCATTAACCAACCGGTATGCATACGGGTATGCATACTATGGTTCCCGGACTTGGAATAACATGCAACAGTTTAGCATACAAGTATACATACTGTGATATATCCAATCATGGTTAATTGACCTAAACTACCATTTCAATCATTGAAACATTCCTAGAAGACGACAATAGCTGTCTCACACAAACTATTAGCTTCAAAGCAATTTTCACATGATCGAATGATCAATACGAAACATTTCGAGTCTACATCAAATGATTGTCTCACACAAATCATGTAAGATGTTACCAGGCGATTTTCACATGATCATCTTTTGACTTTCGTCAAGAATATAAGATGAATTTGGTTAAAACGAAATCTTACCAACACATATTTCGAGAAATATGTAAGCGAGTTAAACTCAGCTCGAAATATCAAATGTGTATAATCGAAGTCTATATAGCTATACAACTTTTGTCTCAAATAGGAGATAGAGTAGATATACTTTTGAGTGATAGATGAGTTCAAGTCTCCACATACATTTTGTTGATGAAGTTCCACAAGCTACCATTAGTAGTTCTTCTTCTTCAATCGATGAACGTCGTGAAGTCTAATGCTCAACTATAATTACTATCCTAATTCGAGACTTAGCTATAAGTAGACTAGAAATCAAGACTTATAGTTTTGGCAACTAAACTTGACAAACAAGCTTGATCTAGCAACACTTTCGAGTTCGATCGAGCAGTGCTCTTACAGAACTCACACAAAACCTTAAAGTAATATGTGGATATTGAAAATCGGTTTTTCTCTTGGGACCGATTCTATCATGACTCCCAACCAATGAAGTCAAAATCGTTCTCCAAGGTCGATTACTCGTCGAGTAATCTCTACAGGATATATGACCGAGGCGATTGCCGATTCCAAGTAATTTTCGGTTATAAGCGATTAAGACGGACGATTTTGCCGATTTGGACCGATTTTTTAGCTAAACGGGTTAACGATTTTTCCGAGTTGGCCTTGCATGCACTAAAATCAAAAAAAAAAAAAAATCGTAACCCCTCGGATGAGAGTTATTATTAAATATAAAAACCTCTAAATACATGATAAATACGTTCAATATAACAATATTACACATTTAATTACACGATAGTGTTAAAATTTAATTTTAATTAGGTACAAATCATGACTTATGGGAAGCAAAATATAAGTCTATAATAAATAAATTCCTAGTATTAGACCGAGCTTTGACGATTTCCAAGTGCGAACTTATTGCTCCAAGCTCCCCAACCGAGTAGAACCGAGGAACGATTTCGACTACTTTGCTCCCAACATAGGTTAGGATCGATTTTACCAAGTCTCACAATATAGGTAGGGATTGGTTCTACCTTGACTCCCGACAATAGCTAGAATCGGTAGACTCCCAATATAAATAGGGATCGTAACTACCATGATTCCCAACAAAAACTAGGATCGGTTTTACCAAGTATCCCAAGATAGGTAGGGATTGGTTCTACCTTGACTCTCAACATAAGTTAAGATCGTTTTTACCTGAATTCCCTCCTTAGGTTTGAATTGGTCATCTAATATATCTTCATAGAAAACCGGACCAAAACACCTATTGATTTCCTTTCGATTAGAAAACAAACTCGTACATCTACTTCCTTAAACAAATGTAATAAAAAATAGTTTCCTAGGATGAACTAACACCTATATCCAGTACACAATCAAGTAACAAGATACATAGATTATGTCGGTGTCGCATTTACGAAGTTCAAAAGATAAACGTTATAGTTCGTAATTCATGTTCTTCCTTGACACTTTGATCATACTAATATGACCAAGTCTAATAGTAGAATATCATATATTACCTCGCATGTTATGTTTTCAATTTCAAACGACTTGAAAGAAAGATATGAATAGAAACTAGTCAATTCAGTATTACTGACCTCAAGTGGAAGGATGATGTTCATTGTAGTCGTTACTCTTCAGTTTTTTCGGGTCGTCGGAGCAATACTTGTATGTCTCAACATTCCTAGACTTTTTATTTTAACCTAAACGAAATTGTCTCTAGTAATCTTAATCAAGCGACTCTAATTGAGTTTTGATACTAAAATATGACAACCAACCTTGACATACCAACCCTTGGTGGGTTCAATCGAGGAATGCTCTAACAGATAATACTTGATATATTCAATAAAAAAATTGAATTGTGTAGATGATTTTCAAACGACCAACTATTCACATCTTATTATTAACCAATTAGATGTAATTTTCAAACGTGAAAAGTCTTGTTACAATAGGAACAAAAACCTTCTTTAGTTAAGAAGGATAATATAATATTAATATGATGAACGTGATTAATGTGATTAATTTTTTCCTTTGTTATAAATCGTATTCGAAATTGATGTAAGGGCGTACAAGTGATTAATGGTGTGGAAATGGGGTTGCACACAAAACTTGCAAGTATACAAGGTCAAGCTTTATAATATAGGGATAAGAAAGAGTTAGTCCACAGGGAGCGGGAGCATACAAGAATTTTCCTAAGCTATCAATGGGTGCAAAGCACTATGGCAGTGAGCAGTGATGGATGAAGGCAGATACAAAGAACTAAAACAGTTAACACAAGATGGCAGCACAGCAAGGATTAGATGGCAGATGATATAAAATAACAACATCAAGGAACCAAGGCTGTAAGCCAAGGGCAGGGGTGAGATTGTGCACTGACTTCAGTGCACACAGCTTCAAAATGCAAGAACTAAGCAAAACAGTAAAGGAAAGTAACTAAGCAGTGAATAAAAGCAGAGCTGGAATTGTAAGTGACTGAAGAAAGGAATTGTGGCTAAGCTAATGACTTAGAATCCACCTTGGTGTCCTAGCCAAACAATGTAGTTCTAGGTTGAAATTAAGACCCTAAGCATACAATTGGAATGGAAAGAAAATCAGCTTGCTCAACTAATGTGCTCCTAGCATTGACTGTCTTTTGACAGTACAATCAATCACAAGCACACAGATGAGCACTAATCTCTCCCATTGCTCAAGAAAAACAAGCATTAAGGCTCTAACCTAGCAATTCATCATCCAACAATGCACTAAGGCTTCATCTGAGCCTTAGCTGCAGTAACTTAGTTCATGAAAAACATGTTAACAGCATCAACATTCATCACATATGCTAATTGAAACAACATTCTCAACATTGAAGATAAAAATCAAAACATCATATAACATTCACTATCAACTGTCATGCAATAACTGAAATTGAAATTGTGAAATAAAACAGAACAAAATGTTTTTCTGGCTAGTCCAGAGATCATCCCCCTCTACCCCTCTACATCACCCCCTATTTATATCACCAAATACCCAATTTTTCCGAAACCCTAGAATTGAAATTAGGGTTTTCAATCTCCGAAATTTACTCACCAAAACTTTGAATTGACGTCGCCCCATGTCTTCTCTGCCTCTCTCGGTTCTTCTCCTGCTCCCAATCGCTACAATTGCTCCCTAATTTGAGGTGTTTTATCAACCCTCACCTAGGTCAGTTGGTGAGAGAGGTTAAAGCGCTTCGAATTAGGGGGATGGGTCGTGTCGGGTAATGATGGAGATGGTGGAGTTGGTGGTAGTTGGTGTAGGTAGTGGTGTGGTTGTGGAAGTGGAATAGGTGGTGGTACGGCAGGGTATGGTTTCTGTTGCAGAGAGGGGGAGAGGAAAAGAAGGTGGAGGTCGATATGGGTTAGGGTAGGGAGCTGTTTGGCTAGGTCATAGGGTTCGAGTATTAGTGTGTTAGGCGGGTGTATCAAGATGTGTGTACCACGAGCTGAAGCCGCTGGATATGGAGATGGTAGGTGGATCGGACGGCTAAGAAAGAAGCAGCTTGTAGCGACCGTAGGATGTAAAATACAACGAAGTCTACGGTGCGAGATTAGGTTAGGTGTTGTAGTGTTTAGCGGAATCATCGGGATTTGATGCACAGGCATAGGAGCGACCGTAGGATGCTGAAATGCTTCGATCTGACGGCTGAAATCCGAGACGGGCTTGGATATAGAAAATGGGTTTGGGTGAGGGTTTTGGGCCTTGGGTATGCCAGGCCCATGTCTTCTTTAAGAACAATTCTTCCTCTTCAAGCCCACTTCTAGCCTTTTGGTCTTGTGCACGACATTCTTCGCGGCTTCCTTGTGTAATTCCTCCCGTCTTTTCACTACTTTTCTTCTCTTTTCGCTCCGCAATTCATCCAAACTTTATTTATTACCTAAAAATGCAAAATTAAGTAAGAAAAATATTTATTCTTGAAAACAATGAAAATACAGAATATGGGATAAAATGTAGAATTACTGCGCAAAAGATGAGTTAAATGCCAACAAAAAGGGATAAATTATACAATATTTGGCACTCATCAAATACCCCCAAACCTGAATTTTACTTGTCCTCAAGTAAAACAAAACTAAGGAAATCCTACCTATACCACTGTCGCTGGTCTCTCGAATGCATTTAGCATATGCACTAAGCCTTTTAAACCACTAAGTGTCCCTAGTGGACGAGTTGAAGTCTCGTGAAGGTTTGCTTAGAACGTACCTACAAAGTTCTAGGTCAAAATATAAGCTCAGATTCCATCAAATGTGACATGTGCAAGTCAGTTAAGCTCACAGCAAAATGGAGATGTCAATCTAGCTATCAAGGCACAATCCTAGCACTGATAACAAAAAAGACATGTGATAAGAGTGTAAAGTGTATCTACACATGTGTAAAGAAAGATCTGAAGTTATGACTACTAATCACCAAGAGATAGTTTCTCAGGCTAAGAACCAAGGTCGAAATCTAGCTAGCTGTCCGGACTTTACGAGAATTGTGAATGAGTTGGAGGTATTTCACAATTACTCGCGTTGTACATCAATGGCATACACCCTCCTTGCTTATTACAATGAAACAACAAAATGACTATTTACATGACTCTTATTTACATTGACTACTCTCTTTTATTTTTGGAACAAGAGAGAATGGAATTGATAAATACTTGATTTTTTTGTATTTTTCTGATATTTTTTTTTTCTGAATATACATCGTTTTTTTTTTTTTTTTTTTTTTTTTTTTTTTTTTTTTGATAAGAAACACTTTTGATACATATACAAAAGGAAACAAAAGATTACATGACACTTTGCAAGAGGTAGCCCTTTTTGATGCACCCAGTTAAATTCGATGGTTGTCTTTCTTAATGTAACCTCCACCTTCTATCCCAACCAACCAAAGAACAAGCTAGTCAAGTTTCGTTCAGTATTCTAAAGTGATTGGCAATCGTAACTTCCTATCAAACACCTTGAAGATCGAGGCCATACATGTATTGGTAGATCGTGCGCGTGCAAATTTCTTATCACTATGTGAATTGTGCTAGAATCAGGGTGCCTAAATATCTAGATTAAGACTCCTAATAATTACATATTTGCACAAGAGTCAACATTTCAAGGTAAATGAGCTCCATTTTTATGATTTTTTAATTTTTTAATTTTTTTGGAATTTTTTTCGATTTTTTCAAAAGAAGAAGGAGTTTTGTTTTCAATTATAGCATATTATCATGGTATCTACTCTATACCCCCAAACCTAAACTAAACATTGTCCTCAATGTTTCAAAATATGGAAAGAATTATAAAACAATATATGAAGAGGAACATGCTGAGTAGAGTAAAAGGAGAGAGAATACCCGATTGTACGGCGAAAGCTCCGTTATTTCAAGGCAAAAATCCATCATATTAGGAGTCACAATGGATGAGCACAAAATATATACAAAAGGAAATTTAACTAACACATTATCTACAAGAAAATTTGGTTTTTAATGGGATTGGACTTTTTGGGAAAAATTTGGTTTTGTTGGGAGACATTTGGTTTTGATGGGAAAAAGACAAATTTTGGTTTTTAGGGAAACATTTGGAAAACTTTTTGGTTATTTAGGGAAAGAGTGGACCAGTTTAGTCCACATAGACCGGGTCCTCCAGGTTGGTTGTTTCAATGTCGGGTGGAAATGGCTCAAGGAATGGCTTTAATCTCTGCCCGTTGACTTTGAAAACGTTCTTGTTGGAAACATCCTCCAGCTCTACAGCTCCATGAGGAAAAACTGTGCGTACTAGGTACGGACCCTTCCATCTGGAACGCAGTTTTCCTGGAAAAAGATGTAATCGGGAGTCATACAGCAAGACTTTCTGACCAGGAGTGAAGGATTTGCGTAGAATACGCTTGTCATGAAACATCTTCATCTTCTGCTTATATAACTGGCACTGTCATAAGCCTCATTTCTCAATTCTTCCAACTCGTTGAGTTGAAGTTTCCTTTGAATTCCAGCTTCGTCCAGAGAAAGTTCAGCTTTTGATTGCCCAGTAGCACGATGTTCTAATTCCACAGGTAGATGGCACGGCTTTCCATACACTAGACGATAGGGGGACATGCCAATTGGTGTCTTATAAGCTGTTCTATAGGCCCACAAAGCATCATTCAATCTTAATGACCAATCTTTCCTAGACGGGTTAACGTCTTCTAGAATGTGCTTAATTCCCTATTAGAAACTTCACTTGTCCACTCGTCTGAGGGTGGTACGGAGTAGCAACCTTGTGAGTTATGCCATACTTGCGTACTAAAGACTCAAAGTACTTGTTACGAAAATGTGAACCGCCGTCACTGATGATAGCTCTAGGGGTACCAAAACGTGCAAATATGTTTCCTTTAGAAATGAAAGTACCACCTTGTGGTCATTTGTTCTGGTTGCTATGGCTTCTACCCACTTAGAAACGTAATCAACTGCGACTAGGATGTACAACTTGCGTCAGACATGGGAATGGACCCATGAAGTCTATCCCCCAAACATCAAAAATCTCCACAATCAAAATGGGGTTCAATGGCATCATGTTTCTCCTCGAAATGCTTCCTAGCTTTTGACAGCGTTCACAAGCAACACAATAATCATGGCAATCCTTGAACAATGATGGCCAATAGAATCCACACTGCAAGATCTTTGCAGCGGTTTTCTTGGCACTGAAATGGCCTCCACATGCTTGGTCATGACAGAAAGATATCACATCTTTCTGTTCAGTGTTGGGGACACATCTCCTAATGATTTGGTCGGGCAGTACTTAAACAAATATGGGTCATCCCAAAGGAAATGTTTAACTTCAGCCAAGAATTTAGCGGTCTTGTCTCGACCAACGTGAGGGCATCCTACCTGTAGC
This sequence comes from Papaver somniferum, assembly GCF_003573695.1. Classification (NCBI taxonomy): domain Eukaryota; kingdom Viridiplantae; phylum Streptophyta; class Magnoliopsida; order Ranunculales; family Papaveraceae; genus Papaver; species Papaver somniferum. Next base: position 117,190,490 of record NC_039358.1, read on the forward strand.
GAGGTAGTTAACAATATCAGCAAACCAAGGAAGGTCTGAGATAGACATCAGCTGTTCATCTGGGAATGATTCTCTAATCAGCTCAAATTCATCAATAGACTCTAAAGTTAATCTAGACAAATGATCAGCAACCACATTCTCACAACCTTTCTTATCACGGATTTCGAGATCGAATTCCTGTAATAATAGTATCCATCGAATAAGGCGAGCTTTAGCATCCTTCTTGGAAAGAAGATACTTCAAAGCCGCATGGTCTGTGTATATGATGATCTTAGACCCTATCAGATAAGATCTAAACTTGTCTAATGCGAAAACGACGGCAAGCAATTCCTTCTCGGTAGTTGAATAATTGAGTTGGGCATCATTAAGGGTTTTGCTAGCATAGTATATCATATGGTAGTCTATCAACTCGCTGTCCTAAAACAGCACCAACAGCATAATCAGAGGCATCACACATAAGTTCGAACGGAAGCTTCCAATCGGGTGGTCGGACTATAGGAGCGGTGGTGAGAAGGGTTTTTAATTCCTCCCATGCCTTCACACAAGCAGCATCGAAATTGAAGGCAACATCTTTGGAGAGAAGACTGCACAGAGGTCTGGAGATTTTGCTGAAATCTTTGATGAATCGCCGGTAAAAACCAGCATGACCTAGAAATGATCTGATCTCCTTCACAGAGCGAGGTTGTGGTAGATGTTGAATGAGGTCAACTTTAGCTTTATCCACTTCAATTCCTTTTTCTGAGATGATGTGTCCTAGAACTATTCCTGAATTCACCATAAAATGGCATTTTTCCCAATTTAGAACAAGGTTCTTTTCTTTACATCTGGATATCACGAGGGCAAGATGCTTCAAACATTCGTCAAACGAGGAACCAAAAACAGAGAAATCATCCATAAAGATCTCGAGAAAACTATCTATCATGTCAGAAAAAATGCTCATCATGCAACGCTGAAAAGTAGCAGGTGCATTACACAACCCGAAGGGCATACGTCTATAAGCAAACGTCCCAAATGGACACGTGAATGTAGTTTTTTCCTGATCTTCTGGAGCAATGTGAATTTGGTTATAACCGGAAAAGCCATCTAGAAAACAGTAGTGACTGTGTCCAGACACACGTTCTAGCATTTGGTCAATGAAAGGGAGCGGGAAGTGATCTTTCCTTGTTACTGTGTTCAACTTCCTGTAGTCGATGCATACTCGCCATCCTGTGGTTGTACGAGTAGGGACTAATTCATTCTTGTCGTTCTGAACTACAGTAATGCCTGACTTCTTAGGCACAACTTGAATGGGACTAACCCATTTGCTATCAGGTATTGGGTATATGATACCCGCATCAAGTAGTTTCAGGATCTCTCCTTTGACTACATCTCTCATGTTAGGATTAAGTCTCCTTTGCATTTCCCTAGATGGTTTGGCATTCTCTTCAAGGTTAATGTGGTGCATGCAAATGGTGGGACTAATTCCTTTGAGATCTGAGATGGTCCATCCTAAGGCCTCTTTGTGTTCCTTAAGTACTTCTAAAAGCTTACTTTCCTGTTCCGTGTCTAAACATGATGAAATAATGACGGGTAAAGTATCAGAAGAACCTAGGAATGCGTACTTCAACGTACTAGGCAATGTTTTCAATTCAAGCTTGGGTGGCTCAACAATGGATGGAATAAGCTTGGAATCAGAGAGTAAGGGTGGTTCCACTTCATATTTCCTTTCAGTGATGTCCATTTGAGGTACAGATTCGAGCAGAGATAGGACGTCACTACAGTATGCATCATCATAGGAATCTGGGTTAAAGTTCTCCATACATGCTTGAAAGGGGTCGACGGATAGAATGTTAGTCAACGAATCTTGCATTAATCCTTCAATCATATTAACTTCATGCACATCATCATCATCAAGATTCACAGGTTGTTGACTAATATCGAACACATTCAATTCTACCGTCATGTTACCAAAAGACAGTTTCAACACTCCATTACGACAATTAATGATCGCGTTGGACGTAGCCAAGAAAGGACGTCCTAAGATGACAGGAATGTGACAGTCTGGGTTTTGTACAGGTTGAGTGTCTAAGACAATGAAGTCTACGGGAAAATAGAATTTGTCAACCTTGATCAAAACGTCTTCGACCACTCCACGAGGAATCTTGACAGATCGGTCTGCCAGTTGTAGAGTGATAGATGTTGGTTTCAACTCCCCAAGACCTAACTGCTCATAAACAGAATATGGCAGTAGGTTAACACTTGCACCTAGGTCTAATAACGCTTTATTGACCGTGTGTTCTCCTATAGTGCAAGAAATTGTTGGACATCCTGGATCCCTAAACTTGGGTGGAGTTTTGTTCAGAATGATGGAACTCACCTGCTCAGCTAAGAAAGCACGTTTTGCACATTGAGCTTGCGCTTTTGAGTACACAAGTCTTTGAGGAATTTGGCATAAGCAGGGATTTGCTTGATTGCTTCAAGAAAAGGAATGTTGATGTTGACTCTCTTGAACAGATCTAACATCTCATTTAATGGGTACTTTTCTGTTGATAGATCAATCTTTGAGGAAATGGAAATGGGGCAACAGGAGAATGAGTTGGCAAAGGGACATTCACAGCAGTAGAATTGTCAGCTTTCCAACTTGCTCAGATTCTTTGGTTTTCTGGGGTTGTGGAGACAGCGTGGAATTTGTATCAGATTCATTAGGTTCGCCCACGTTGTTCTCGATGACTTTACCACTTCGGAGGGTGGTAATGGCATGGACTTGATCGGGTGAGGTTTCAGTGCAGGATGTTGTGCCTGTTTGAAATATCCTCTTTGGATTTTGTTGGGGTTGGCTCGGAAGTTTACCCTTTTCTCTCTCACACATTTGATCCATCTTTTGATCTAGATTTTTCTGACTTTGCATCAAACTCTGGAACATTTCCTCTAGGGTGGATAATCTCTTGTCGGTATTGTGTTGAGGATATGATTGTTGTTGAGAGTTTGATTGTTGTTGAGGGTTTCTCGGGTGTTGATAACCTTGATTGTTCTGATATCCCTGATTGTTTTGATAGCTCTGATTGGGTTGAGATGGTCCTCCCTGAGTGGGTCCTTTGACCATGAAAAGTTAGGGTGGTTTCTCCATCCTGGATTGTAGGTCTGTGAATAGGGGTTATGTCTTGTTTTTGAAACATGGCATGTGCCTGTTCAAGCCTAGATTCCTGGACTGCAAGCAAATCGGGACAATTTTGGAATTGATGGTTGGGATCGTTACAAGCGGCACATACAGCCGAAGCGACATGTTCTCGGAGAGTAGTGGTGGAAGGTTTTGAATTTTTATGTAGTTCTAACTCTTCTAATCTCCTAACTATTGATGCCATGTTTGCTCTTCCCTCGAAATCTGCTTCAATCCTAAAAGCCTTCGCTTCGGATGTAGTCTTTCTGGGTTCACGGATGGATTCCCACTGTTGCGTCTTTTCAGCTACTTCAATCAAGAAGTCCCAAGACGCATCAGCAGTTTTGTCTACGAATAGACCATTACACATCGACTCAACCGTTGTTCGGGTGGACACATCTAGACCTTCATACAAAATTTGCACAAGTCTCCATTTTTCAAAACCATGATGGGGACATTGGAGCAATAATTCATTGAATCTCTCCAGTATCTAGCTAAGGTCTCACCTTCTAATTGCACAAAGCTATTCAGACTTTGACGAATTGTCGCAGTCTTGTGTTCGGGAAAAACTTTTTGAAAAACTCCTTTATGAGGTCATCCCATGTCATGATGGATTGAGGCTGTAAAGCATAAAGCCAGGCCTTTGCTTATCTTTCAGGGAGAAAGGAAAAGCCTTAACTTTAGGGTTTCGTCGGACATTTGAGTGAAACGCAGAGTTCCACAAATTTCCTCGAATTCTCTCACGTGGTGGTACGGGTTTTCATTCTCAACACCTCTAAAAATAGGAAGCATCTGTATTGTGCTTGATTTCAGCTCATAATGGCCATTAGCCTCGGGTAGCACAATACAAGAAGGTTGACTGGCTCTAGTTGGGTACATATAATCCTTGAGGGTACGGGGTTCTCCCATTGTTTCTGGTTGATCTGGACTGTCTCCCTCAGAACTTAGAATTTCGATAGGTTCGTCTGGGTTAATTCTAACAAGTCTGTTTGTTTGGTCTCTGTAGGTCACAATCATGTCCTAGTAGGTACCTTAACAAACATGTTGGTCAGACAGAGCAATCGGAAACAATTTGGCCCACAAGGGTTATGAAGATTTGGTTTTGAATGGGTGTTGGACTAACAAGGGATTTTGGTTTTTGGTTTAAAGTTGGGCTTTGGAAAATTTTTTGAACTAAACCTAGCATAAATTAGCACAACTCATAAAAGAAAATAAAAACAATAATAATGATTACAAGCCCATAAAAGAAAAATAAAAGAAAATAAAAGAAAAAGAAAATAAAAATAAAAATAAAAATAATTATTACAAGCCCAAATTAAAAATAAATTAATTATTACATACCCAAATTGAATATTTAATGGGGTCCAAGTGGGTTACTCATGGTTTAGGCTTACTTGGTTAAGGAGCTTTTGTTCCCTTTAGTTGCACAGCCCAGTTGGGCTTTAGGATCGTCCTAAGCAGCTCACGCTCAAGCCCAGCAACAGCAGTTGGGTTTAGCAGCCCAGCAGAAGCCACAGCAACGAAGCCCACCTCAGTTGGACGAGCCCAGTAACACTTGGCAAGCCCAGTTCAGTTGAAGTTGGTGAAGCCCAGTTCAGAGAAGTACAAGCCACCAGTAGAAGGCAGAGCCCCGCAGCAGCAGGTAGCAGCCCAGTTGCTTTGCCTTAGCAGCAGCAACAGCAGCAGGAGCAGCAACAGCAGCAGCAGCAGCTCAGGTGGCCTAGCAACACAGCTCTGCAGCAACTCAGCAACAGCAGCAGCAACTCAGTGGCACCTGCAAGTGAACAAGAGTGCAATGATATCAGGAGACAGCTTCAAGCACAGCAAGGTAAGATGCACTTTCAGCAGATTATGCAGTGGTAGATGAAAGACAGCAAAGGAAATCAGCAGATGGCAGCACCACTCCCCGGCAGCGGCGCCAAAAACTTGGTGTGGAAATGGGGTTGCACACAAAACTTGCAAGTATACAAGGTCAAGCTTTATAATATAGGGATAAGAAAGAGTTATTCCACAGGGAGCGGGAGCATACAAGAATTTTCCTAAGATATCAATGGGTGCAAAGCACTATGGCAGTGAGCAGTGATGGATGAAGGCAGATACAAAGAACTAAAACAGTTAACACAAGATGGCAGCACAGCAAGGATTAGATGGAAGATGATATAAAATAACAACAGCAAGGAACCAAGGCTGTAAGCCAAGGGCAGGGGTGAGATTGTGCACTGACTTCAGTGCACACAGCTTCAAAATGCAAGAACTAAGCAAAATAGTAAAGGAAAGTAACTAAGCAGTGAATAAAAGCAGAGCTGGAATTGTAAGTGACTGAAGAAAGGAATTGTGGCTAAGCTAATGGCTTAGAATCCACCTTGGTGTCCTAGCCAAACAATGTAGTTCTAGGTTGAAATTAAGACCCTAAGCATACAATTGGAATGGAAAGAAAATCAGCTTGCTCAACTAATGTGCTCCTAGCATTGACTGTCTTTTGACAGTACAATCAATCACAAGCACACAGATGAGCACTAATCTCTCCCATTGCTCAAGAAAAACAAGCATTAAGGCTCTAACCTAGCAATTCATCATCCAACAATGCACTAAGGCTTCATCTGAGCCTTAGCTGCAGTAACTTAGTTCATGAAAAACATGTTAACAGCATCAACATTCATCACATATGCTAATTGAAACAACATTCTCAACATTGAAGATAAAAATCAAAAATCATATAACATTCACTATCAACTGTCATGCAATAACTGAAATTGAAATTGTGAAAAAAACAGAACAAAATGTTTTTCTGGCTAGTCCAGAGATCATCCCCCTCTACCCCTCTACATCACCCCCTATTTATATCACCAAATACCCAATTTTTCCGAAACCCTAGAATTGAAATTAGGGTTTTCAATCTCCGAAATTTACTCACCAAAACTTTGAATTGACGTCGCCCCATGTCTTCTCTGCCTCTCTCGGTTCTTCTCCTGCTCCCAATCGCTACAATTGCTCCCTAATTTGAGGTGTTTTATCAACCCTCACCTAGGTCAGTTGGTGAGAGAGGTTAAAGCGCTTCGAATTAGGGGGATGGGTCGTGTCGGGTAATGATGGAGATGGTGGAGTTGGTGGTAGTTGGTGTGTAGGTAGTGGTGGTTGTGGAAGTGGAATAGGTGGTGGTACGGCAGGGTATGGTGGTTCTGTTGCAGAGAGGGGGAGAGGAAGAAGAAGGTGGAGGTCGATATGGGTTAGGGTAGGGAGCTGTTTGGCTAGGTCATAGGGTTCGAGTATTAGTGTGTTAGGCGGGTGTATCAAGATGTGTGTACCACGAGCTGAAGCCGCTGGATATGGAGATGGTAGGTGGATCGGACGGCTAAGAAAGAAGCAGCTTGTAGCGACCGTAGGATGTAAAATACAACGAAGTCTACGGTGCGAGATTAGGTTAGGTGTTGTAGTGTTTAGCGGAATCATCGGGATTTGATGCACAGGCATAGGAGCGACCGTGGATGCTGAAATGCTTCGATCTGACGGCTGAAATCCGAGACGGGCTTGGATATAGAAAATGGGTTTGGGTGAGGGTTTTGGGCCTTGGGTATGCCAGGCCCATGTCTTCTTTAAGAACAATTCTTCCTCTTCAAGCCCACTTCTAGCCTTTTGGTCTTGTGCACGACATTCTTCGCGGCTTCCTTGTGTAATTCCTCCCGTCTTTTCACTACTTTTCTTCTCTTTTCGCTCCGCAATTCATCCAAACTTTATTTATTACCTAAAAATGCAAAATTAAGTAAGAAAAATATTTATTCTTGAAAACAATGAAAATACAGAATATGGGATAAAATGTAGAATTACTGCGCAAAAGATGAGTTAAATGCCAACAAAAAGGGATAAATATATACAATATTTGGCACTCATCAAATACCCCCAAACCTGAATTTTACTTGTCCTCAAGTAAAACAAAACTAAGGAAATCCTACCTATACCACTGTCGCTGGTCTCTCGAATGCATTTAGCATATGCACTAAGCCTTTTAAACCACTAAGTGTCCCTAGTGGACGAGTTGAAGTCTCGTGAAGGTTTGCTTAGAACGTACCTACAAAGTTCTAGGTCAAAATATAAGCTCAGATTCCATCAAATGTGACATGTGCAAGTCAGTTAAGCTCACAGCAAAATGGAGATGTCAATCTAGCTATCAAGGCACAATCCTAGCACTGATAACAAAAAAGACATGTGATAAGAGTGTAAAGTGTATCTACACATGTGTAAAGAAAGATCTGAAGTTATGACTACTAATCACCAAGAGATAGTTTCTCAGGCTAAGAACCAAGGTCGAAATCTAGCTAGCTGTCCGGACTTTACGAGAATTGTGAATGAGTTGGAGGTATTTCACAATTACTCGCGTTGTACATCAATGGCATACACCCTCCTTGCTTATTACAATGAAACAACAAAATGACTATTTACATGACTCTTATTTACATTGACTACTCTCTTTTATTTTTGGAACAAGAGAGAATGGAATTGATAAACACTTGATTTTTTTGTATTTTTCTGATATTTTTTTTTTTCTGAATATACATCGTTTTTTTTTTTTTTTTTTTTTTTTTTTTTTTTGATAAAGAAACACTTTTGATACATATACAAAAGGAAACAAAAGATTACATGACACTTTGCAAGAGGTAGCCCTTTTTGATGCACCCAGTTAAATTCGATGGTTGTCTTTCTTAATGTAACCTCCACCTTCTATCCCAACCAACCAAAGAACAAGCTAGTCAAGTTTCGTTCAGTATTCTAAAGTGATTGGCAATCGTAACTTCCTATCAAACACCTTGAAGATCGAGGCCATACATGTATTGGTAGATCGTGCGCGTGCAAATTTCTTATCACTATGTGAATTGTGCTAGAATCAGGGTGCCTAAATATCTAGATTAAGACTAATAAATTACATATTTGCACAAGAGTCAACATTTCAAGGTAAATGAGCTCCATTTTTTTGATTTTTAATTTTTTTTTTTTGAAATTTTTTCAATTTTTTTCAAAAAGAAGAAGGAGTTCGTTTTCAATTATAGCATATTATCATGGTATCTACTCTATACCCCCAAACCTAAACTAAACATTGTCCTCAATGTTTCAAAATATGGAAAGAATTATAAAACAATATATGAAGAGGAACATGCTGAGTAGGTAAAAGAGAGAGAGAGAATACCCGATTGTACGGCGAAAGCTCCGTTATTCAAGGCAAAAATCCATCATATTAGGAGTCACAATGGATGAGCACAAATATATACAAAAGGAAATTTAACTAACACATTATCTACAAGAAAATTTGGTTTTTAATGGGATTGGACTTTTTGGAAAAATTTGGTTTTGTTGGGAGACATTTGGTTTTGATGGGAAAACGAAATTTTGGTTTTTAGGGAAACATTTGGAAAACTTTTTGGTTATTTAGGGAAAGAGTGGACCAGTTTAGTCCACATAGACTGGGTCCTCCAGGTTGGTTGTTTCAATGTTGGGGAAATGGCTCAAGGAATGGCTTTAATCTCTGCCCGTTGACTTTGAAAACGTTCTTGTTGGAGACATCCTCCAGCTCTACAGCTCCATGAGGAAAAACTGTGCGTACTAGGTACGGACCCTTCCATCTGGAACGCAGTTTTCCTGGAAAAAGATGTAATCGGGAGTCATACAGCAAGACTTTCTGACCAGGAGTGAAGGATTTGCGTAGAATACGCTTGTCATGAACATCTTCATCTTCTGCTTATATAACTTGGCACTGTCATAAGCCTCATTTCTCAATTCTTCCAACTCGTTGAGTTGAAGTTTCCTTTGAATTCCAGCTTCGTCCAGAGAGAAAAGTTCAGCTCTTTGATTGCCCAGTAGGCACGATGTTCTAATTCCACAGGTAGATGGCACGGCTTTCCATACACTAGACGATAGGGGGACATGCCAATTGGTGTCTTATAAGCTGTTCTATAGGCCCACAAAGCATCATTCAATCTCAATGACCAATCTTTCCTGGACGGGTTGACCGTCTTCTAGAATGTGCTTAATTTCCCTATTAGAACTTCCACTTGTCCACTAGTCTGAGGGTGGTACGGAGTAGCAACCTTGTGAGTTATGCCATACTTGCGTACTAAAGACTCAAAGTACTTGTTACGAAAATGTGAACCGCCGTCACTGATGATAGCTCTAGGGTGGTACCAAAACGTGAAATATCTTTTTAGAAATGAAAGTACCACCTTGTGGTCATTTGTTCTGGTTGCTATGGCTTCTACCCACTTAGAAACGTAATCAACTGCGACTAGGATGTACAACTTGCTGTCAGACATGGGAAATGGACCCATGAAGTCTATCCCCCAAACATCAAAAATCTCCACAATCAAAATGGGGTTCAATGGCATCATGTTTCTCCTCGAAATGCTTCCTAGCTTTTGACAGCGTTCACAAGCAACACAATAATCATGGCAATCCTTGAACAATGATGGCCAATAGAATCCACACTGCAAGATCTTTGCAGCGGTTTTCTTGGCACTGAAATGGCCTCCACATGCTTGGTCATGACAGAAAGATATCACATCTTTCTGTTCAGTGTTGGGGACACATCTCCTAATGATTTGGTCTGGGCAGTACTTAAACAAATATGGGTCATCCCAAAGGAAATGTTTGACTTCAGCCAGGAATTTAGAGCGGTCTTGTCTCGACCAACGTGAGGGCATCCTACCTGTAGCGAGGTAGTTAACAATATCAGCAAACCAAGGAAGGTCTGAGATAGACATCAGCTGTTCATCTGGGAATGATTCTCTAATCAGCTCAATTCATCAATAGACTCTAAAGTTAATCTAGACAAATGATCAGCAACCACATTCTCACAACCTTTCTTATCACGGATTTCGAGATCGAATTCCTGTAATAAGAGTATCCATCGAATAAGGCGAGCTTTAGCATCCTTCTTGGAAAGAAGATACTTCAAAGCCGCATGGTCTGTGTATATGATGATCTTAGACCCTATCAGATAAGATCTAAACTTGTCTAATGCGAAAACGACGGCAAGCAATTCCTTCTCGGTAGTTGAATAATTGAGTTGGGCATCATTAAGGGTTTTGCTAGCATAGTATATCACATATGGTAGTCTATCAACTCGCTGTCCTAAAACAGCACCAACAGCATAATCAGAGGCATCACACATAAGTTCGAACGGAAGCCCAATGGTGGTCGGACTATAGAGCGGTGGTGAGAAGGGTTTTTAATTCCTCCCATGCCTTCACACAAGCAGCATCGAAATTGAAGGCAACATCTTTGGAGAGAAGACTGCACAGAGGTCTGGAGATTTTGCTGAAATCTTTGATGAATCGCCGGTAAAAACCAGCATGACCTAGAAATGATCTGATCTCCTTCACAGAGCAAGGTTGTGGTAGATGTTGAATGAGGTCAACTTTAGCTTTATCCACTTCAATTCCTTTTTCTGAGATGATGTGTCCTAGAACTATTCCTGAATTCACCATAAAATGGCATTTTTCCCAATTTAGAACAAGGTTCTTTTCTTTACATCTGGATATCACGAGGGCAAGATGCTTCAAACATTCGTCAAACGAGGAACCAAAAACAGAGAAATCATCCATAAAGATCTCGAGAAAACTATCTATCATGTCAGAAAAAATGCTCATCATGCAACGCTGAAAAGTAGCAGGTGCATTACACAACCCGAAGGGCATACGTCTATAAGCAAACGTCCCAAATGGACACGTGAATGTAGTTTTTTCCTGATCTTCTGGAGCAATGTGAATTTGGTTATAACCGGAAAAGCCATCTAGAAAACAGTAGTGACTGTGTCCAGACACACGTTCTAGCATTTGGTCAATGAAAGGGAGCGGGAAGTGATCCTTCCTTGTTACTGTGTTCAACTTCCTGTAGTCGATGCATACTCGCCATCCTGTGGTTGTACGAGTAGGGACTAATTCATTCTTGTCGTTCTGAACTACAGTAATGCCTGACTTCTTAGGCACAACTTGAATGGGACTAACCCATTTGCTATCGGGAATTGGGTATATGATACCCGCATCAAGTAGTTTCAGGATTTCTCCTTTGACTACATCTCTCATGTTAGGATTAAGTCTCCTTTGCATTTCCCTAGATGGTTTGGCATTCTCTTCGAGATTAATGTGGTGCATGCAAATGGTGGGGCTAATTCCTTTGAGATCTGAGATGGTCCATCCTAAGGCCTCTTTGTGTTCCTTAAGTACTTCTAAAAGCTTACTTTCCTGTTCCGTGTCTAAACATGATGAAATAATGACGGTTAAAGTATCAGAAGAACCTAGGAATGCGTACTTCAACGTACTAGGCAATGTTTTCAATTCAAGCTTGGGTGGCTCAACAATGGATGGAATGAGCTTGGAATCAGAGAGTAAGGGTGGTTCCACTTCATATTTCCTTTCAGTGATGTCCATTTGAGGTACAGATTCGAGCAGAGATAGGACGTCACTACAGTATGCATCATCATAGGAATCTGAGTTAAAGTTCTCCATACATGCTTGAAAGGGATCGACGGATAGAATGTTAGTCAATGAATCTTGCATTAATCCTTCAATCATATTAACTTCATGCACATCATCATCATCAAGATTCACAGGTTGTTGACTAATATCGAACACATTCAATTCTACCGTCATGTTGCCAAAAGACAGTTTCAACACTCCATTACGACAATTAATGATCGCGTTGGACGTATCCAAGAAAGGACGTCCTAAGATGACAGGAATGTGACAGTCTGGGTTTTGTACAGGTTGAGTGTCTAAGACAATGAAGTCTACGGGAAAATAGAATTTGTCAACCTTGATCAAAACGTCTTCGACCACTCCACGAGGAATCTTGACAGATCGGTCTGCCAGTTGTAGAGTGATAGATGTTGGTTTCAACTCCCCAAGACCTAACTGCTCATAAACAGAATATGGCAGTAGGTTAACACTTGCACCTAGATCTAATAACGCTTTATTGACCGTGTGTTCTCCTATAGTGCAAGAAATTGTTGGACATCCTGGATCCCTAAACTTGGGTGGAGTTTTGTTCAGAATGATGGAACTCACCTGCTCAGCTAAGAAAGCACGTTTTTGCACATTGAGCTTGCGCTTTTGAGTACACAAGTCTTTGAGGAATTTGGCATAAGCAGGGATTTGCTTGATTGCTTCAAGAAAAGGAATGTTGATGTTGACTCTCTTGAACAGATCTAACATCTCATTATAAAAAGTTAACTTTAATAAGACAAACTACTTTTGCTTCCCACATAGCATTTGGGATCCTGACTTATATATATATATATATATATATATATATATATATATATATATATATATATATATATATATATATATATATATATATAAATATTTTCATTTACATTTGAAAATTCATTAAGAGAGCAAATAGAAGGGAAAAAATGTTGAGGCTTATAAAATGCTTAAATATATTTCTTGTTTACTGCCAAAATAAACTGTCTTTTAAAGATTCACGCCTTCATGATCTAGATGAAATGTTTACTAGTTTTTGTAGAAGTCCATTGCACATAGCGGCTATAAGTGGTGACATTAAATTTTCCAAAGAAATCATATCTTTGAGTCCTGGATCTACTTATCTTGCATCGAAAAAAGGCTCAAGTGGATTCACACCACTTCATCTTGCTTCCGTGGGAACTAGTTTTCCGACAATGAGATTGTTGCTGGATGCCAACCCTAGTGCTTGTACAGTTTAAGACCACGAAGGAAGAACACCTCTGCATGTAGCAGTTTTGAAGAATCGAGTGGAGATCATGAAATTACTAGTGCAAAAAGATCCAAATGCAATGCAAAAACCTTATTTAGTTAAGAAGGATAATATAATATTAATATGATGAACGTGATTAATGTGATTAATTTTTTTCTTTACTATAAATCGTACTCGAAATTGATGTACGGGTGTACAAGTGATTAAAAAATAAGAAAAGGTTATAGTATGATTATAATGAATCCGAACATGGTAGGAAAATCGAAAAAATATCGTTTTCATACACATCATATCATATGATTTATAAGACAAACTAAAAGTTAACTTTAAACTTAGATGTAAAGAAAGAAGAATAAAAAAGTAAAACCTAGTTATAAAAAAATAGGATTTATTTTTAGAAAAACAAAGAATACGTTCGATTATATTCTAAATATAGGAAAAGAATTAGATAAATCGATCGGTTGTAACAAAAAAAATGCTTAGTGATTGGAACTACGTGCTGATAACGCGTTATCAAATTACGAAGAGACAAAAGTAGGGGAAAAGAAGAAAAAGGGAGAATTTTATTCATTTGTGTGTAATTACATAGTTTTAAGGCGCTACTTATATGGATAGGAAAATTAACACCCAAGTATATGGAAAACTTAATCTTGAACACAGTGACATCTTAGTTGAGAAAGCGGGGGTCTAACAACCGCATCCAATATTTCTCTTAGCAATCTGTATGAACTAACTCCAATATACTTTTAAGAGAATCAACTAGACAGTCAGACTCAATCTTAACAAAAAGTTATCAAGAATTTATATCTCAATTTCTCGATTCAATACTTACTCAAGCAAATAGAAATCTGCGAGTCTAATTGAACACAAGAGAAATTAACTTGAACGGTACCAAAGACCAATGTTCAGGTATCAATCAATTTCAATCAACAACCAAAAGTTGGATTTACCAATTGATCGATTCAACGCACAACCTGTGATATTTCAATTATATAACAAAATATAATGCGGAAAAGAAATAACACAGACTCCAGAAGTTTTGTTAACGAGGAAACCGCAAATGCAGAAAAACCCCGAGACCTAGTCCAGATTGAACACATATTGTATTAAGCCGCTACAGACACTAGCCTACTACAAACTAACTTCGGTCTAGACTATAGTTGAACCCCAATCAATCTCACATTGATCCAAGGTACAGTTGCGCTCCTTACGTCTCTGATCCCGGCAGGATACTACGCACTTGATTCCCTTAGCTGATCTCACCCACAACTAAGAGTTTCTACGACCCAAAGTCGAAGACTTTAATAAACAAATATGTGTCACACATAAAAGTCTACAGGAATAGATAAATCTATCTCCCACAGAAATAACTATGAGTTTTGTTCCGTATTTTAATAAATCAAGGTGAACAGGAACAAATCGATAACCCAGACTTATATTCCCGAAGAACAACCTAGAATTATCAATCACCTCACAATAATCTAAATCGTATGATGGCGAAAATATATATGGTGGAATCACAAACGATGAGACGAAGATGTTTGTGACTACTTTTCTATCTTGCCCATCATAGAAATTAATCTCAAGCTAATCTTTCGATTGTACTCAAATACGATAGAAACAGTAAGATCAAATCACGCAACTACAGAAAAATAGTTTGGCCTGGTTTCACAATCCCAATGAAGTCTTCAAGTCGTTAACCTACAGGGTCTCGGTAGAAACCTAAGTTTAAAAGAGAATCAACTCTAGCTTATACAACTAGTATCACACAGGAGGTGTGGGGATTAGGTTTCCCAGTTGCTAGAGTTCTCCTTTATATAGTCTTCAAATCAGGGTTTCCAATCAATGCTACCTTGGTAACAAAGCATTCAATATTCACTGTTAGATGAAAACCTGATTAGATTCAAGCTAATATCTTTCAACCATTAGATCGAATCTTAGTTTGTTATACACACATGAAATGTAACTTCATTAGGTTTGAGTAACCGTACCTAAACGTGTACAAGTCGTTGGTTCAACGGTAGTTAACCATAGGTTAGCCATATGAGCACTTTCATATCAACTTTATTCTTCTTTACCACTACTAGTTCAAATGACTCAAACGAACTAGTTAGAGAGTTGTTCAATTGCTTAGATCTCATAGAAGTATACAAGACACAATCGAAACAAAAACAATTTTGATTCACTCGAATCGATTCATCAACATTATAGCCACGGTTTGCAAAGATTGCATTCCTTAAAATATAAATGTCTTAGTTCACGAATTAAACTGTTGTTAGAAAATAACCTAATTAAGTACGCATACTGGTACTCGGAATAAGTTTGTTTTCAGTTCTCAAACTCCAGCAGAAATTCACGGGATGTGAACTTCCGACAGTTTGTGTACTGGTACACGGACTTTAGTTCCGGTTATCTTGAGCAGCAAAGTACACATACTTTGGTTCAAGGATAGTGGACTTACACACATATGAGTTGTCTCACAATGTTTATATCCAACCATGGTTATGTATTCTAAACTCTCATTCAATCATTGAAACATTCTTAGAGAACGTTATATAGTTGTTGTTCACAAACTATTTTTTGTCAAAGCGATTTTCAAGTGATTGAAACTAATATGACTTTCGCCACTAGTAAAGATGAACTTGGCCAAAGCGAAATCTTACCAACACATATTTCGAGAAATAGATAAGCGAGATAAACTCAACTCGAAATAGTACATGTGTATAATCATAGTCTATATAGCAATACGACTTTTGTCTCAATATAGGAGATAAAGTAGACTTTTGAGTGATAGATAAGTTCAAGTCTTCACGTACCTTTTTGTCGATGAAGTTCCACCAGTTCCTTGTGTAGTTCTTCGTCTTTGCATGATGAACACCGTGGAGTCTAGAGCTCAACTACACTTTCTATCCTAGTCCGAGACTTAGCTATTAGTAGACTAGAAATCAAGACTTATAGTTTTGACAACTAAACTTGACAAACAATATTGAGATAGAAACGCTTGCGAGTTCGACCGAGCAGTGCTCTAACAATCTCCCCTTCTGTCAATTTTAGTCACAAAACTATCAATACATATGGAATAGAAAATAAATAAACTTTTCAGCTTCTTTTCCACATGCATGATCTCCTTGGTTCTTCAACATTACTCGAAATTTTCGTCACTTCCAAGTACTCCAATGATTCCAAAGGTTGTAAGTTCAGCATCATCGTTGTTGAAAATCCGTAGCCATAACAATGAGAAAACAAAAGCTTTCAATCATTGTTATACAGTGTCATAGTATTATTACACAATATCAAAGTTCAATTGTGTCACAACTTCGATCACAATACTATCACTTCCCCTTAGTCAATACTCTATCTCACATGGAAACCACTCCCCCTTACATAATGATCCGAAAACCATATGTATTTGTAGTTTGAACTACACATTAATTCTCCCCTTTTTGTCAATAAAATTGGCAAAGGTACGAAAACCAGTGGTATCCTCATGAAATTTCCATAGAGACACTTCATGACCAAAAGAAAGTACATATCAACTTTTTAGATGCAATCATATAGCCGAAGCTAAATGCATTCATCAAGGAGATTATAAAGATACAAGATAACCCTATAATATTCCACATCCGCACTCCCCACAAAGATTTGTCAATTAAGCACAAGTCCAATTAAGAACTCTCCCCATAAAATGTCATTCCCGAAAGAACGACAAGAGCGACCTTACTTTCACAAGAAAAGAAGGATTTCTTTGGACAACACAAATCACATAAGAATATGAATTTGTATCCAAAATACTCAATTAAATTAACCACAAGAGAATCCATGATTAATTTAATCGGAAATGCTCAACATAAAAAAACTTACGGAGCCGCACAATACATACATAAGAAATATGGATCCGGGAAGATCAATAATGTGAAATAGACAAGGATTCATTCAATTATCCATCACTATTTTCACAATGACATCCAATAGACATAATCCTTGTAAACAAAAGTTTTATCCTTTCTTCCATCAAATAATGACATAAAGGCTTTAACTTTTGTAAGTCAAAAGTTCATTCAATCTTTTATCAATACTTGCATATCGACATATGAAGGACTTAACTTTTGACCATGTATTTAACTGTACTCCTTATGGATCTAACATATGTAACAGTTTAATTGAAAGATAAAATCATTCAAGGCTAAACATAAGAGTTATTACAACCATTAAAGGTTTCAAAAGTAGATCAACACAAAAAGTTCAGCAAATAAAGGTATTGTAAATACAGAGATTAATCACTCAGCTCATAATAATCCCTTTCAATTTCATAGAATTTTTCAGTCAGTTCAGGGTGAGATGTCTGAGCATAGTCCAGCTTCTCCTTCAGGACTTCATTTTCTTGCTGAAGACGAATGAGTTCAGAGCTGGGTGCTGCAGGAGTTGTGGCCATCTTTCTGACGCTATTAATGGAAAAGACTTTTGGTCCTCCAAGATTGGTTCCAACAGCAACAATGCCAAACTGACTGCAAATCCTTGAAATAAGACAAGGAAAACCAAGAGTTTTGTTTGAAATTTGTCTGACACTTATCATCTGAAGAACAATAAGTCCACAAAAGTCAACATTTCTCCCTTCCACAACATAATACACCAGTTCAGCAAGAGGTCTGGTCCACAGTTGTCTGTCAATAGCGTTGGGCATCAGGTTAGCTACCAGAAGTTTTCCGGCAACATTGAGGAACAAATCAACATCATGAACATCAATTTTCCCTTCATGCCGAGGAACATTCTTACTCATGAGAAGGCCGAGAGTGCCTCATAAGATGGTCTCATGTGCTCAAGATGAGGCAAGAGAAAATCACCAGTAAGAGGCAAACACATCAATTCAGCAATTATTTATCGGTTTACAATAAAAGTTGTTCCTTCGACAATAGTTTTGAATGAGCAGTTGATAGAATCAGGCTCATGAAGGTTTGCATAGAATTGAGTAGTTAGATCCATGTATGCAGTTCCCATGGGACGATGAACAATACCCATTCATGATTTCCAAAGAACCTAGTCAGACCATCTACCTTGAGAACAGAGGGATTGTATATTCTTTCCATGATGGGTTTCTTAGTACTATATTCCACATAGTAATCACGAGCCTTACGGTTAAAGAATCTAATTCTTAGACTTGGATCAAGAAATTCTTCTACACGATTTTGAGTACACGAACTCTCACCATGATTAGCTCTCTTCCTAGAAAACATTTCTTGTAAAGTATGTGAACGAGAAGTTTGAGAAACTTACTTGGTTCGTGAACTGATAACAATGGTGAAGTACCGGAACTGCACCAATGAGAAAAACGGATACCAACCCCTGAAGAAATTTTTTGTTGCGATTCTAAAGAGCCCAAGAACACTCGAAAAGATTGAGAAATGAAGTTGATGGGAATCGAGAGAAACAGAACCTCCCCTTTTTGTTTTTCATTTTCGTACACGAACTGAAGAAGAAGAAGAGGAAGTGGTGAACAAAGAGAAACTTTTCTCTTTTTAAGTGTCAATCGGTGGAACCTGAACCAATTGAGCACGTTCTGGAACAAGGTTCTAATACGGACAGGTTAGGATAAAAGTGTGTGAGTCGCACGTGAGCTGATAAGGTCCCGTTTGTTTGTGTGAACAACGAGGAACATCCTATTTGGAGTAAAACTCAACAAACATGATTATAAGCAGCTACATGTGATTAGTTATGCTGCATAGGAGCATATTACACCATGACACCAAGAGAGAGTTTCTTTCCAACAACTCTTACATCTTATCGTGTTGAAAAACACCCAGGCAATTGTTTTCATAAGTTTATCAACGAACTTCAAGATAACCCAAAAAATATTGTGTTTCTGATTTCTCATTTTCCAACTTATAAACAACCGTATCTGCAGATAGTTTTTATTACTGCGGAGGGAAACTCTTTTGATAAAAAGAGACATCGTAGATTCTTCATGAAGGAAGACAATACTACTATTTTGATAGGAAGTGTCAGGAATTGAGCACTGAATCAATTCATGCTTTAAGGTGATATACTCAGATGACTGAGATTTAAACTCCTTTCATAAGTCATTTAGTTTGTTACAACTAATTTGATTACACTGAGGAGGAGCATTGCTCTTACTGATTAACAAATCAATATCAACCTCAACATAGAAGTTATTCATCATAACATGATTTAGCTTGTCAATTTACTCTTTATTCTGCTGGAGATTCCGATCAACAACAAAAGTTAGGCTATCAAGTTTCTTTTCAATTCCTGAAAAAACTTTAAGGGATTTTAAACCTGGTCGAGGTTTAGATAGAATTTCTTCTACAGATTTAATTAAATCAGACATGGAAGAGAATTCTGAAATCCTTGGATCTGGTGGTATTTTATCATAGAGAATACTGCCATCCATAGAGTCAGATTGCTACAAACACAGACTTATAAGGTCTTTAAACGTGTTTTCCTGCTCTGATACTAATTGAAAAGGCGAGGGTCTAACAACCGCACCCAATATTTCGCTTAGCAATCTGTATGGACTAACTTCAATATACTTTTAAGAGAATCAACTAGACAGTCAGAATCAATCTTAATAAAAAGTATATCAAGGAGTTATATCTCAATTTCTCGATTCAATACTTACTCAAGCAAATAGAAATCTGCGAGTCTGATTGAACACAAGAGAAATTAACTTGAACGGTACCAAAGACCAATGTTCAACTATCAATCAACAACCAAAGGTTGGATTTACCAATTGATCGATTAAACGCACAACCTGTGATATTTCAATCATATAACAAAATATAATTCGGAAAAGAAATAACACAGACAACAGAAGTTTTGTTAACGAGGAAACTGCAAATGCAGAAAAACCCCGGGACCTAGTCCAGATTGAACACAAACTGTATTAAGCCACTACAGACACTAGCTTACTACAAACTAACTTCGGTTTGACTGTAGTTGAATCCCCAATAAATCTCACACTTATCCAAAGTACAGTTGCGCTCCTTACGTCTCTGATCCCAGCAGGATACTACGCACTTGATTCCCTTAGCTGATCTCACCCACAACTAATAATTGCTACGACCCAAAGTCGAAGACTTTAATAAACAAATCTGTATGACACAGAAAAATCTACTGGAATAGATAAATATATCTCCCATAGAAATACCTACGATTTTTGTTCCGTCTTTTGATAAATCAAGGTGAACAGGAACCAATCGATAACCCGTACTTATATTCCCGAAGAACAACCTAGAATTATCAATCACCTCACAATAATCTAAATCGCATAATGGCGAAACTAGATATCGTGGAATCAAAAACGATGAGACGAAGATGTTTGTGACTACTTTTCTATCTTACCTATCGGAGAAATTAATCTCATGCCAATCTTTCGATTCTACTCAAATGCGATAGAAACAACAAGATCAGATTACGTAACTACAGAGAAAATAGTTGGGTCTGGCTTCACAATCCCAATGAAGTCTTCAAGTCGTTAACCTACAGGATATCGGTAGAAACCTAAGGTTAAAAGAGAATCGACTCTAGTTTATACATTTAGTATCACACGGGAGGTGTGGGGATTAGGTTCCAGTTGCTAGAGTTCTCCTTTATATAGTCTTCAAATCAGGGTTTTCAATCAATGCTACCTTGGTAACAAAGCACTCAATATTCACTGTTAGATGAAAACCTGGTTAGATTCAAGTTATTATCTTTCAACCGTTAGATCGAATCTTATCTTGTTATACACACATGAAATGTAACTTCATTTAGGTTTGAGTAACTGAAAAAGCGGGGGTCTAACAACACCACCCAATATTTCGCTTAGCAATCTGTATGGACTAACTCCGAAATACTTTGCTAGAGAATCAACTAGACAGTCAGACTCAATCTAGATAAAAGTATCTCAAGGAGTTAATATATCTCTCTTGCTTTTGATATTACTCAAGCTAATAGAATTCAACGAGTCCTAATCAAACACAAGGAATACTTGGACGGTACCAAAGACCAATGTCCAAGGATCAATCAATATCAATCAACAACCAAAGGTCGGATTTCCAATTGATGATCTTTAACGCACAAATTGTATTATTTCAATTATATAAAAATATAATGTGGAAAATAAATAACACAGACACCAGAAATTTTGTTAACGAGGGAACCGCAAATGCAGAAAAACCCCGGTACCTAGTCCAGATTGAATACACACTGTATTAAGCCGCTACAGACACTAGCCCACTCCAAGATAACTTCGGACTGGACTATAGTTGATCCCAAATCAGTCTCCCACTGATCCAAGGTACAGTTGTACTCCCTACGCCTCTGATCCCAGCAGGACACTGCGCACTTTATTCCCTTAGCTTATCTCACCCACAACCAAGAGTTGCTGCAACCCAAAATCGCAGACTTGATAATAAACAAATCTGTCTCACACAGAAAAGTCTATAAAAGGATAAATCTGTCTCCCACAGAAAAACCCTAGGTTTTTGTTCCGTCTTAAGACATGAAATCAAGGTGAACAGGAACCAATTGATAATCCGGTCTTATATTCCCGAAGAACATCCTAGATTAATCAATCACCTGTCAACAGTCTTACTTGAATACATAAGAGGACGTTGAGGAATCACAAACAGTGAGACGAAGATGTTTGTGACTTCTTTATCTTGCCTATCGGAGAACTCTCACGATCTCAAGCCAATCAAAGATCGTACTCGTATGATAGAAAATGCAAGATCAGATCACACAACTACGATAAAAGTAGTATCGGTCTGGCTTCACAATCCCAATGAAGTCTTTACGTCGTTAACCTGGTTTTAGAGAAGAAAACCAAAGGTTAGAAGAGAATCGACTCTAGCGAGCGCACTAGTATCACACAGACATGTGGGGATTGGTTTTGCCCAATGCTAGATGTCTCCTATATATAGTCTTCAAATCAGGGTTTTGCTTAGTTACAAAGCAATCAATATTCACCGTTATATGAAAACCTGATTTAGATTCAAGCTAATATTTCTCAACCGTTAGATCGAAAACTTAGCTTGTCACACACACTTACGTTTATTGGGTTTGTGAAAACCGTGCCCAAACGTGTACGTGTATGTTGGTTCAACATAGTAACCCAAAAGGTCAACCATATGAGCATTTCATATTAACCTTGTTCTTCTTCACCATAACTAGTTCAATTGACTCAAATGAACTAGTTAGAGAGTTGTTCAATTGCTGTGAGATCTTATGTAACTACACAAGACACAATTGAAACAAAGATGATTTGATTTGATTGAATCGGCTCATTAACTTTATAGTCACGGTTTGCATACTGCATTCCTTAGTAATTCAGGTTTCATGTTCAGAGCACATCTTTAGATCATAACCTAATCAAGTACGCAAACAAGTTCGCGGACTTAAGACAACCGGCAGAGTTTTCCAAACTCGACAGAAAATCTCGGCAAGGAGACTTCCGCCAGTTCGCGGACTAGGTTCGCGGACTAAACACGCAAACGAGTTTTTGGAAAATCCCAGCAGAAATTCTCGGCAAAAGAACTTCCGTCAGTTCGCGGACTGAGTTCGCAAACTGAGTTCGTGGACTTGGCAAAGACAATTCCTCCGGTTTCTCTCAATCAACAAAGTTCGCAAACTTCGGATTAAGGAATAGGATTTATGCACATATGTGTTTACACACAATGCTTATATCCATCATTGGTTATATAGACCTAAACTCTCATTCCAACCATTGAAACATTCTTAGAGGACGTTATATAGTTGTTACACTATTTCTCGTCAAAGCGATTTTCAAAGTGATTGAAACATTATGACTTTCGCCATTAGGTGAAGATAAACCCGATCAAAGCGAAACGCTTTACCAACACATGATTTCGAGATATAGATAGGCGAGATATACTCGGCTCGAAATATCAAAATTGTATGATCCAGTCTATATAGCATACGACTTTTGTCTCATAAGAAGTTGGAGATAGAAGAGATAGACTTTTGAGTGATAGATAAGTTCAAGTCTCCACATACCTTTTTGTTGATGAAGTTCCACGGTTCTTTGAGTAGATCTTCGTCGTTGTATGATGAATCGCCATGAAGTCCTTGAGATCAACTACACTTTTCTATCCTAGTCCGAGACTTAGCTATCTAGACTAGAAATCAAGACTCATAGTTTTGATCACAAACATGCTTGAGATAGCAACGCATGCGAGGTCGACCGAGCTATGCTCTAACAATCTCCCCCTTTGTCAATTTTAGTGACAAAACTATTAATACATATGGAATACAAAAAAGATAAAATTTAGTGGCTCCTATTCTATAGTCTAATCTTCAGCGTTCCCTGAAATCTCCGTTCTTCCAAGTACTCCAATGATCCCAAAAGTTGTAAGTTTAGCATCACCGTTCTTGAAGATCCGTAGCTATAACAATGAGAGAAATCGAGATTCTCGATCATCATTATACAGTGACATAGTATTATTATGTAACATCAAAGTCCAATTGCATCACGACTTTAACAATAATACTACGGTGATATGTATCACTCCCCCTTAGTCAATACTCCATCTCACATGGAAACCACTCCCCCTTACACAATGATCCGAAAACCATATGTGTATGTACTGAACTACACATTAATTCTCCCCCCTTTTGTCAATAAAATTGGCAAAGGTACAAGAACGGGATCCTAATGAAATTTCCGAGAAGAGACGTTTCATAGACTAAAAGAAGAAATACATACCAACTTAATTTAGATGCAATCATAAAGCCGAAGCTAAATGCATTCATCAAGGAGTTTTAAGATACAAGATAACCCCTATAAAATTCCACAGTCGCACACCCCACAAGATATTACCATTAAGCACAAGTTCAAAAGAACTCTCCCCCATTTGATGTCATTCCCGAGAGAACAACAAGAGCGACCTTAATTTCGAAAGAAAAGAATGATTTTTAATTGGACACAAAAAACCATAGGAAAATGCTTTTCTATATCCAAAACTCAATCAAATTAATCACAAGTAAACCTGTGATTAATTTAATTGAAATACACAACTAAATCAAACCACAAAAGTGATCAATTTAATTGATTGTGCTCAACATAAGTAAACTTACGGAGCTACGACTAAGGTAATCATACGGAGATGACTAACTTAATCATTCACATACTCAACATAAGGAAAACCTTACGGAATATACGACTACATCAACCAATAGAACATAGTTAGTATAGCCGTTCATATACTCAACACAAGAACTTGTGGAATATATGAAAACTCAACTAGACTAATTACAAGAGAACCCGTAATTAATCTAATTGGAATACAAACAACCAAACTAATCACGAAGGTAATCAATTTAATTTTCAAAAGTTTTGCTCGACAAAAGAAGACTTTCGGAGCAAATAACTAAATAACCAACCAAGATGATTAAGTTAGTTCATAATGCTCAACATATAACATCTTATGGAACAACCAACAAAGCCAATAAGGATAATCGACTTAGTTGTATCGTGCTCAACATAAGACACACAATGGAGCCTTCACGGTAATACAAAAAGAATGGATCAATGAAGATCAATACTGTGGAATACATACAAGGATCTATTCTATCTTTCCATCACTATATGCATAATGACATAATAGACTTTATCCTTGTCATACAAAATATTTTATCATATTTTCCATCAAATAAATGACTGCATAGGCATAACTTTTGTATTTGTCAAAAGTCCATTCGTCCTTTCATTAATACGAATACCAATTCATGAACGACTTTACTTTTGACAACATATGGGACCTTCAAGTTCACGGACGCAAACAATACATATCCCATAAAAATATTGCAATATCACAAAATCATAAAGATTAATACTGCAATAACATCATCCTCCAAATATTTTTAGAATTTTATACCAAAAAACCTAAAACACATGAAGATGAAAAACGTTGGACATAGCAATGTGTAATCACAATAATGGCTATTCCAAACTCTAGTAATCCTTCTCAAAAATAAGAATAAATTCTCATAAGAAGTTTCCTAGGCAACAAGACAAACTCGTAATGCACATACAAGCTGATTTGTCCTTATAGGGTAGAATCAATCTTTTTCGCATGGATTTACACCAATAATAGCTACCAAAGGCGTATAAAAAGATTTTCTTAATCAAAGAAGAACATACAAAGTCAATAACGACTATGCACAATAGTTCACAAAGGATGATTGTGAACATTCAAGAATTCCATAGCACTGCGTACTACTTTCCATTCTCGAAATTCCTTCTTTGTGATTCACCAACATTACTCTTGTAACAGCCACAAAATAACATAGAATAGGATTACTCCAAGAATCCCAGTGCCCAAGTCCAAGAGAATAGAACAAGTGCAACAAAACGGAGCAACACACTAAAAAAACAAGAGACATGACAATTACCAATATTAACTCATCCAAATTCAACAATTCTCATATCCATTTTTAAGGGAATTCAATAAGGAAAAGAATGCAAATAGAATGAGGTAAATACGAGTTCGGACGAAGAAGTTACAGCCAAAACAAGTTTACCGAAGATCGACGTCAAGTATGCATACCGGTTTGCGAACTTAAACCCCTGGATTTTGATTTTAAAAGCTGTTATGCATACTTGGTATGTGTACCATGTAGTCCAAACATCCCGAACTATTATATTCAAAACTAAACATTTATGAACTTTAAACACAGATCAAGTTAGGTAGAAATGAACGATAAGCAAGATTATCATAAGTATTCTAAGCAAATAAAGACACAAATCTTTCTCAAGTTTATAGACATACCTTTTTAGATGAATCCAACTGAATTCTACAGCCTTACCGAACATAATCTGTGCTCCCCAATTCTCGTGCTTCCCTCACTGTATACATAACAGGGCATTCCTTGGTGAGGATGCACTTGCAACACACTCAAGTTGTGTTGAGGTGAACAATGTCTTTCTCACCACAAGTGACTTTTAGATTATCATGAACGAGATCGCTTTTAGAACCATTCACATCCACATCCATCTTTCCAAAGAACTCTTTAAGTTCCAACATCATGGATACTGCCTTCTCCATGGTCATGGAATTTTCCGGGAGATCATTCTTTTTCACACTCAAAACATCATTGATTTTCTTTGGTATCCACTTCTGAATGCGTTTAGGAACAACCAGAACCTTCTTCTCATTACTCTCTTCAAGATTTTTCGGTAGAGAATTGGATTGACTATTCTTTTGCAAGTTAGTCTTTCTCCAATTGGGAGCATCGGATCTTGTCTTCGTATTTACGAAGTTATCCTTTTGATAATCATTACGATTGTGAAAAGGATTCGTACGACGTTTATAGGCAAATCTACGTTTATCACAACACTGATTCCTTTGCCTAAAGGTTGGACAATTACAACCTGTAACGTTAAGGGGATTAGTCTTAACATATGATATTGGTTTCACAACTTCTTGTGATGCCCAAACCATAACATCATGAAGTTTCTCATTCCTTATACGGAAACGACATCTCCTTTCCAGGTGACCTTTATTTCCGCAATAGTGGCAAACATAAGGAGTGTTCTTACCTCGATCCATGTGTGCTGTCTTTGGAGGTTGATAAACTTTGCTCTTATGAACCTTAACTGCAGGTGAAGGTATTTCAATTTTGCCATCAATGGAACCTTTTGTTGAGAAGAATCATTAGCATTGACAAATTTTACCTCTTTGGTAATACTTGGAGCATCTATTCCCTTATAGACCAATCCTCGTGTATCACGATGATTTTTACTTGCTCCTAGCATAGTGGTTAATTTGCTTGAACTAGTATTGAACTTGTTCAAGTCATCTTGATTTTATCAAGAGCAGCAGCTAAATCAGCCTCAAAGCGTTTTTCTCGAGCGAGACAAGCACTTTCTCTGTCATCAAACCTGATTTGTTGAGAGTTAAACCTTGCTTCAGATTCTGCAAGTTTCTCTTCCAACAAAAAATACTTTTGATAAAGATTATCACATTCAAGTGACTTCATACGTAGGTTTTCCTCAGAATCCTTGAGGATCGATTCGCAAGAACGATTTCGAAAAATAAACACCTACGTAACATCTTCTCAATTTCTTTTTTTCTCGACAGAGAAGAATCAGAAGAGGTGAGACATGAGAAGTTGTAATCTTCTTCATTTTCCATGAATCCAAAAACTTAACATACTTTGAGACTTCCTCATCAACATCTCTATCAATATCTGAATCACCATCATCAGAAAGTTCATCCAACTGTTCTTCTAGGAGAGTTTCCCAATCAGTAGTTTTTACATCAAGAGAATGTTTAGATATTGACTTAGATGTGACAGTTCTCTCAGGTGAATCCAAGCTTTTAGAATCATCTGGTAATTTCTGAACTGGTACGTTATTAGAGATAGACTCTTCCATAATCATATCGCTACAAACACAGACTTATAAGGTCTTTAACGTGTTTACCTGCTCTGATACCAATTGAAAAAGCGGGGGTATAACAACGCCACCCAATATTTCGCTTAGCAATCTGTATGGACTAACTCCGAAATACTTTGCTAGAGAATCAACTAGACAGTCAGACTCTGATATACGTTTATTGGGTTTGTGAAAACCGTGCCCAAACGTGTACGTGTATGTTGGTTCAACATAGTAACCCAAAAGGTCAACCATATGAGCATTTCATATTAACCTTGTTCTTCTTCACCATAACTAGTTCAATTGACTCAAATGAACTAGTTAGAGAGTTGTTCAATTGCTATGAGATCTTATGTAACTACACAAGACACAATTGAAACAAAGATGATTCGATTCGATTGAATCGTCTCATGAACTTTATAGCCACGGTTTGCATACTGCATTCCTTAGTAATTTAAGTTTCTTGTTCAGAGCACATCTTTAGATCATAACCTACTCAAGTACGCAAACAAGTTCGCGGACTTAAGACAACAGGTAGAGTTTTCCAAACTCAGCAGAAAATCTCGGCAGGGAGACTTCCGCTAGTTCGCGGACTAAACACGCAAACGAGTTTTTGGAAAATCCCAGCAGAAATTCTCGGCAAGAGAACTTCCGTCAGTTCGCGGACTGAGTTCGCAGACTTGGCAAAGCCAATTCCTCCGATTTCTCTCAATCAACAAAGTTCGCAAACTTCAGATTAAGGAATAGGAGTTATGCACATATGTGTTTCCACACAATTCTTATATCCATCATTGGTTATATAGACCTAAACTATCATTCCAACCATTGAAACATTCTTAGAGGACGTTATATAGTTGTTACACTATTTCTCGTCAAAGCGATTTTCAAAGTGATTGAAACATTATGACTTTCGTCATTAGGTGAAGATAAACCCGATCAAAGCGAAACGCTTTACCAACATATGATTTCGAGATATAGATAGGCGAGATATACTCGGCTAGAAATATCAAATGTATGATCCAGTCTATATATCATACGACTTTTATCTCATAAGAAGTAGGAGATAGAAGAGATAGACTTTTGAGTGATAGATAAGTTCAAGTCTCCACATACCTTTTTGTTGATGAAGTTCCACGGTTCCTTGAGTAGATCTTCGTATTTGTATGATGAATCGCCATGAAGTCCTTGAGCTCAACTACACTTTTCTATCCTAGTCCGAGACTTAGCTATGTAGACTAGAAATCAAGACTCATAGTTTTGATCACTAACATTGACAAACAAACTTGAGATAGAAACGCATACGAGGTCGACCGAGCTATGCTCTAACAGTAACCGTACCTAAACGTGTACAAGTCGTTGGTTCAACGGTAGTTAACCATAGGTTAGCCATATGAGCACTTTCATATCAACCTTATTCTTCTTTACCACTACTAGTTCAAATGACTCAAATGAACTAGTTAGAGAGTTGTTCAATTTCTTATATCTCATAGAAGTATACAAGACACAATCGAAACAAAAATAATTTTGATTCATTCGAATCGATTCATCAACATTATAGACACGGTTTGCAAAGATTGCATTCCTTAAAATATAAATGTCTTAGTTCACGAATTAAACTGTTGTTAGAAAATAACCTACTTAAGTACGCATACTGGTATGCGGACTTAAGTACCCGGATTAAGTTTGTTTTCGGTTCACAAACTCCAGCAGAAATTCACGGGATGTGAACTTCCGATAGTACGCGTACTGGTACACGGACTTTAGTTCCGGTTATCCTGAGCAACAAAGTACGCATACTTTGGTTCAAGGATATTGGACTTACACACATATGAGTTGTCTCAAAATGTTTATATCCTACCATGGTTATGTATTCTAGACTCTTATTTCAATCATTGAAACATTCTTAGAGAACGTTGTATAGTTGTTATTCACAAACTATTTTTCGTCAAAGCGATTTTCAAGTGATTGAAACTAATATGACTTTCGTCACTAGTAAAGATGAACTTGGCCAAAGCGAAAGCTTACCAACACATATTTCGAGAAATAGATAAGCGAGATAAACTCAGATCGAAATAGTACATGTGTATAATCATAGTCTATATAACAATATGAATTTTGTCTCAAGATAGGAGATAAAGTATACTTTTGAGTGATAGATAAGTTCAAGTCTCCACATACCTTTTTGTCGATGAAGTTCCACCAGTTCCTTGAGTAGTTCTTCGTCTTTGCATGACGAACACTGTGAAGTCTAAAGCTCAACTACACTTTTTATCCTAGTCCTAGACTTATCTATTAGTAGACTAGAAATCAAGACTTATAGTTTTGGCAACTAAACTTGACAAACAAGCTTGAGATAGCAACGCTATCGAGTTCGACCGAGCTGTGCTCTAACATTAGTCATTAAATATATGTATATAACACATTTTTTATTTTATTTCATGATTTTTCTATTTTCTTCGGATTGCTTTATGTCAATACTTTATCTCCGGATTTTGCTTTTACTGCCTTTGTTTGTACTGTATGCCTAATGCATAATTATCCTGAAATAGAAAAGGCTCCAATCTTTCTGCCTTTGCTTGTACTGCATGCCCGACGCATAACTACCCTTAAATAGAAAAAGGCTCCAATAAAGTGAGTTTTTATAACCACAATTGCTTTTGCTTCCCACATAGCATTTGGGATCATGACTTATATATATATAACTATTTTCATTTACATTTGAAACTTCATTAGGAGAGCAAACAGAAGGGAAAAATATTGAGGCTTATAAAAATGGTTAAATATATTTCTTGTTTACTGCCAAAATAAACTGTCTTTTAAAGATTCACGCCTTCATGATTTAGATGAAGTGTTTACTAGTTTTTGTAGAAGTCCACTGCACATAACGGCTATAAGTGGTGACATTAAATTTTCCAAAGAAATCATATCTTTGAGACCTGGATGTACTGGTATTGCATCGAAAAAAGCCTCAAATGGATTCACTCCACTTCATCTTGCTTCCGCGGGAATTGCTTTTCCAACAGTGATATTTTTACTGGATGCCAACCCTAGTGCTTGTATAGTTTAAGACCACGAAGGAAGAATACCTCTGCATGTAGCAGTTTTGAAGAATCTAGTGGAGATCATGAAATTAGTAGTGCAAAAAGGTCCAAATACAATGCACCTGAAAAATGATCAAAATGTGAAAAAACTATCAATTTTCATTATATTCGATAATATTTGTTGCACTATACATCAACAAGTAGCATTTTAGAAAATTTTAAAATATACGTACACTAGACAATTGTGTGGGATCGTTATAAACTAATGATTGTCGAATATTCATTTACAGTAGCTACTAATAAATGATGGTGGTTGTGAACCCTTCTGCAGACGAATACCGACAAATGTAATTGGTAAGCACGAAATCCAAATTATGTTGGATTGGTATCTCTTGAAGCGCAATATTTGGATTCAAGACTTGACACCTTAAACGTTTAAACCTGAATTATGAAAATTATAGGTTGGTGTAGTTTTCATGCATTATATGAGAAATATGATGGTTTTAAAGACGATTTGAGGGTTTTATTTTTCTTCCTCAAATCTTGGGATTGGCTCAATAATATTTTGTTCATGCTGCACTGGTAGCTCTTGAAGGACTCGTATTGCATATAATATGGTCAGAATCGGTAATCCTTTGAGGATTCAAATTATATTCAGCCACCAACCTGACTCGATTATATCAGGTTTAACAATTCTTTTAAGTGTTTTTTATTTTATTTTTTGCAAAGTACCAAAATCCGGATTAGTTTATGATATCGAATGTATAGGTGTTTTGAGGAGTCCTTCAAAACACAAAAGTCAACACTTTAGCAGTATAAATATTTTTTTTATTAAATCCACAGTTTAATATTATGCTTGCATAAAGCTTTTCTATGATATAGGCTAGAGTGGTGATTTTGATGCTTGTTTTCTGTAATATTCATATAGTTGAGTAGCATCCATCAATCGCCAAAAGTTGTACTTTTTTTCCTTTGTTTCCGGACAAGGCAACATCTTGCTGACATTAAATTTACATTCAAATTGTTGATATTGTGCTCTTTTTCCTTCGTCCATATTTCTTTTTTTCCGTTGGGTTTTTAATGGCAAGGTTTTAATGAGGCAATTTAATTCAACATGGTGGTCGTCCAAGGGAGGGTTGTATCAATTTTCGTTATATGGTGGATTCTCACCATTAACTAGGTCATTTTGTTAGACCAATCAACATAACCATCTCCTAGGAATTCTAATGTATTTCTGAACCAGATCAAGTTTAATCACAAATACAGTTTTGTTCGCTTAGAGTAATGTATTTGTATCTTGGCCTTTCTTGAAGAAGCTACATCAACTACTTCTACAAATTTTCTCCAAGAAGCAATCCAAGACATAAGTCCTTAAATGTATTTAAAGAAGCATGAAGACTCAAGAACACAACTACTATAAGACTAACACAAAATTAGACTTTATCAACTAGCAATTTTCTTCACGAAAGAGCAACCATCTTCTGCATTTTAGAAATTAGTTCATCAAAATTGGGAAGTCTTAACTTCAATATTTTCAAACCAAGATCCTATTGAAGCGTTTATCATGGGAAGCTCATAATAAAAAATATTTTACTGGGCTATTACATTGTACTCTTTTTCCTTCATCAAGGTTGTTAGAGAATTGTTCGGTCGAACTCGCAAGCGTTGATATCTCAAGCTTGTTTGTCAAGTTTAGTTGCTAAAACCATAAGTCTAGATTTCTAGTCTACTTATAGCTAAGTCACGGATTAGGATAGTAAGTGTAGTTGAGCTTTAGACTCCACGACGTTCATCGAATGAAGACAAAGAACTACTCAAGGGAACTTGTGGAACTTCATCTACAAAGAGGTATATGGAGACTTGAACTTATCTATCACTCAAAAGTCTATCTATTCTATCTCCTATTTCGAGAAACAAGTTGTATTGCTATATAGACTTCGATTATACACATTTGCTATTTCGAGCCGCGTTTAACTCGTTTTTCTATTTCTCGAAATATGTGTTGGTAGGATTTCGCTTTGGCCAAGTTCATCTTTACTCGTGACAAAAGTTATGTTGATTATTTCAATAACTTGAAAATCGCTTTGATGAAAATAGTTTGTGAACAACAACTATTTTAACATCGTCTAAGAAAGTTTCAATGATTGAAATGAGAGTTTACAGCAAGTAACCATGTTTGGATATAAACATAGTGTGTTTTCACATTTGTGTAAAAGTCCAAAACCGGGAACCTAAAGTATGCGTACCCGTACGCGTACCAGCGGTTGTTGGAAATCCGGGTGAGTAGGCATACCCGTACGCATACTTGCGGAAGTTTCACGTCCGTGAATTTCTGCTGGAGTTTGGAGTTAAAAACAAACTCAATCCGGTCACTTAAGTATGCGTACCCGTTTGCATAATTAAGAAGGTTACTTTCTAAAATCGGGTTGTTCATGAACTAAAACATTTATATAATAAGGAATGCAATCTTTGCAAACCGTGGCTATAATGTTCATGAATTGATTCGAGTGAATCAAAATCGATTTTGCTTCGATTGTGTCTTGTATACTTCTATGAGATCTAAGAAATTGAACAACTATATGACTAGTTCATTTGAGTCATTTGAACTAGTTATGGTGAAGATGAATAAGGTTGATACGAGAGTGCTCATATGGCTAACCATTGGTTAACTACTGTTGAACCAACTAGGTGTACACGTTTAGGTACGGTTACCCAAACCTAAATGAAGGTACATTTCATTTGTGTATAACAAGATAAGTTCGATCTAAAGGTTGAAAGATATTAGCTTGAATCTAATCAGGTTTTCATCTAACAGTGAATATTGAATGCTTTGTTAGCAAGGTAACTTAGATTGCAAACCATGATTTGAAATCTATATAAAGGAGAACTCTAGCAAATGGGAAACCTAATCCCCACACCTCCTGTGTGATACTAGTTGTATAAGCTAGAGTCGATTCTCCTTTAACCTTAGGTTTTTCACGAAACCCCGTAGGTTAATGACTTGAAGACTTCATTGGGATTGTGAAGCCAGGCCCAACTATTTTCTCTGTAGTTGCGTGATATGATCTTGTTTTTTCTATCGTGTTTGAGTACAATCGTAAGATTGGCTTGATATTTATATCTCCAATAGGCAAGATAGAAAAGTAGTCACAAACACCTTCGTCTCATCGTTTGTGATTCTACAATATCTTGTTTCGTTAATCGATTAAGATTATTGTGAGGTGATTGATAATACTAGTCTGTTCTTCGGGAATACAAGTACGGCTTATCGATTGGTTCATGTTCACCTTGATTTATCAAAAGATGAAACAAAAACTCGTAGGTATATCTGTGGGAGACATATTTATCTATTCAATCGACTTTTCTGATACAGATTTTTTTATCAAGTCTTTGACTTTGAGTCGTAGAAACTCGTAGTTGTGAGTGAGATCAGCAAAGGAAATCAAATGCGTAGTATCCTGCTGGGATCAGAGAAGTAAGGAGCACGACTGTACCTTGAATCAATGTGAGATTGATTAGGGTTCAACTACATTTCAGATCGAAGTTAGCTTTGTAGTAGGCTAGTGTCTGTAGCGGCTTAATATAGTGTGGTGTTCAAATTTGGATAGGTCCCGAGGTTTTTCTGCATTTGCGGTTTCCTCGTTAACAAAACTTTTGGTTCCTGTGTTATTTCTTTTCCGCATTATATTTTGTTACATAATTGAAATATCACAGGTTGTGCGTTGAATTGATCAATTGGTAAATTCAACCTTTGGTTGTTGATTGATCCTTGAACATTGGTCTTTGGTACCGTACAAGTTATTTCTCTTATATTCAATTAGGCTCGCAAATTATTATGTGTTTGATTGCGGATTGAATTGAGAGATTGAGATAAACTCTGTGATATACTTTTTATTAAAATTGAGTCTGACTGTATAGTTGATTCTCTTGAAAGTATATTGGAGTTAGTCCATACAGATTGTTAAGCGAAATATTGGTTGAGGTTGTTAGACCCCCACTTTTTCAAAGGTTTTGTCCTACTGTATTTTCCTTGTCAATGTTTTAATGAAGCAACATATGCATATCGAGCTCTGTTCTAGGTTCGCTCATAATTTTACTTTTTTTTTTCCTTCGATCAGGTTTTGTCTCTTTGGGATTTCCTGACGAGGTCTTAACAGGGCAGTTAGCTTAGACACCAGGGTCATCTGAAGAGGGTGTGGAACCCTATTACTTGTGCACCAAGTATCTAAACTCTATAAATAGAGCTTTAAACTTTTGTATATCACACAAATTAATATAACTTATCTCCTTTTCTTCTCTCTACCTTTATCTCCTTATTTATTTCATAAGAGATGTACAATATATAATACAAGAAAACTCAGAGACAAATAGAGATATAATATTTATCACTAGCAATGGAGATTTTAATGTTCAGTTGAGCGATTAACACTCTAACTTGCAATAAAAACTTTATCTCGACGTGCAATGTGGAAAATTGCTTGCAACTTTAGCATGTACTTTAGTAAGTACAAATTTGGGAAATCATCTATTTTGGCTATAAAAACTTTATCTCGACCTGCTTCGGTGAAAAATATAATGAATCTAAACTCCATCCGAACCCAAAAGGACTGTTGTAATATTGTATAGCAGAAATGTCATTGGGGGTGGGCCTTTGTCCCGGAATCTGCAGATTTTACCCGACCCAACCGTAATTTTGCGGATGGGTGACCGACAGTTCGCTAATGGGTTAGATGCGGATGAGATTTTTGAAATCCAACGGATTACAGATTGGGCTTGCGTGCAACCATAAAAATACGTTGGACATTCGGACCCATTAGGTTGACAAAGGGTCAAATTTGAGATGGGATAATTTCTTTTTGATCCGAAATGCTCACCCCTAGTTGTAGTCGCAACTTCAGTGGCAGACGATTTTTTCATTACTTTGTTGTTTGGTGGGATTGATTTTAGTGTATTCTCTAATTTCATTAGATATTAGTTGCTAACGTGAAAGAGTTATACAGTGCTAGGCCCTTTCTATTTAGGTCTCAAGCTGCCCATAATTCAATATATATTTCATTGTACTGTCGTCTTTTGAGAGCAACAAAGAAAAGAAAAAAATTATTACATCTCAAGCTTTATTTTTCTAGTATAAATTTTTAGTTATAAAACAAACCCATTAAATCATCCGCATCCAATCTGCTCATTTGTGCATCCATTAGATGCAAATGTGTTGGATGCTGGATTAGATGTGGATGCCAATTCAAAATCCGTAATGAATTGGATTGGATGCGGATAAAGAGAAATCCGGTCCATATCGGCCCATGTTCACCCCTAAACCGTATCATAAAACATGAAACCTGTTTTGAGGCATATTGAATTTTTTTGAGGCATACTAAATAATGCCAAAATAGGGTCACTAAATAAAAAACAACATCACCCCTTATCCACTCTTTTTGATAATGGCATAATTACCCTTGCATAATTAGTGTTAGTGATTGATTAAATTTTATTAATTAGGAATTTTAAGAATTGATTAAAAATTAAATTATTAGTGGTAAATTAGTAGAGAAATCAAATTTATGTGAGAGAGTTGGGATTTTTGGGAGGAAGAAGAAGTGAAAAAAACTTGGGTTTTAAGATTTTAGTGATTAGAAGTGACCAAAATGTGTGATTCAAATCAGAGGTAGATTTCTATACAAGGTTTAATGTCCTTTTTATACGTTGAATCTGTCAAAAAATTGGATTTTTAAAACTCAGATCTACTGATCAGATGAACGGTTCGGCTGATAACTTGTCAGCCGAACCTCTGTTTTTGGAAAATATACCTAGGTTCGACAACAACTTGTCAGCCGAACCTAGGTATATTTTCGAAACACAGAGGTTTGGATGACAAGTTATCAGCCGAACTTTACTCTGTAACTCACGAATTTAGGTTCGGCTGATTCGAACAAAATCATTATTCGCCGAACCGAGGTGTATTTTCAAAAAACATAGGTTCGGCTGACATGTTATCAGCCGAACTTCACTCTGTAACAGACGAATTTAGGTTCGGTTGATTCGAACAAAATCTAGCAAAATCGCATTAGCGGAACATAGTATTTCTCTAAATCATATACTAGGTTCGGCTCAAAATTGATATTCCAAGATCAGCCGAACTGATCTTCTGAAAACCCTAATTTCATCTTTGAAATCATATTTTATCGATCAAACAAAATAAAATCAATCAAAAACAAGATGAGTTTGTTACAAATGCATTCTAAAATACATCTAAGAGCAATTGAGATTTGGATTTCGCACTCCAACATCACTCGCTTCGATTCGTGTTTCCTTTGATTGATTGATTGCTTGATTGAATTGGAGTCCAAGATGTTTAAGTTTAAAGGTTATTTTGATTTTTGATTTTAGGTTTTTGAGGATAAGGACACTCTAGTAATTAGATTGTTTAAGAATATATAGGTAATTGCACTATCTTTTGACACCCCTTATAAAACCATCCTAGATGGGATAATAAATAAGTATGCCTCAAAAAAATTTAGTATGTCTCAAGACAGTTTTCTAAAACATGCCAACTGTTAAAAACTTAAAATCATCAATCTATTATCAATATGCGGCCCATTATAACTATAGCTCGCTAGCCCATTTTAGGATAGAATTCTGATCCTAAAAGTTAAAATCATATGGCCCGTTTTGTAAACAGCATACCTTTTCTTAAAACGATTCCCTGATTATGGAGTGTAATATTTCATCCAAGATTCGTTTTAAAATTTGATTTATGGTTGCAGCACCAAGCAGCGGTGGCATGTGATATCTAAGAGGTTTCGGAGAGAAATGGATGGACCTAAGTAGTCTAATTAGTTAAGAGTAGAGGCTTTACTGGGTGTTGATTCTGCTGAAGCATCTGCATAGTTGACATATAGTACTAATAGACTCAAGACAATTGCTTATAATCTCCCCGACGATCATCAAAACATGAACAAAAAAATTACGAGAGCTCCGAGCGCAAGGTTTGTTATAGCAACCCGGACAAAAGAGTGGCTGACACAGTAGAATCATCTGAAAACCGTTGACTCACTATGCAGGAGTCACGTTTATCAGCAGAACCAAATCAATTAAAACAGTCGCACATTAAGTTGCTAACCTTCCAAGAAGGCAAGGGATACCTAATCAGACCCAAGGCCAAGGGGTTGTTGATATAGTTGTTGTGCTGCCTTCAAATTCTATCTAACCCTTTGATTGAGTTTCCCTAACTAAACACTTTTTCTCCGTCTGTTCCTAAATTTTGTTTCAAATTCTTGTTTTTTCCTCAACAACCACATCTGATCCGAGTATGAAATAAGATTAGGAATATAGACTGTCAATTTGTTAATAGAAGTTTACTATATGAATCTCCACTAATCTATATATTCATTAAATTATTCAACACATGCAACCCACCAATGTAACCTCTCACCTTACCTTACCTGTGCATTTGTTCTTTTCCGGAAACATTCAACTTCCAGGTTGGAATTTAAAAAGAGAAGAAAAATCTACCATATCTCAGACACTCTAGATCGATTACCAACTTCATAAGATGATTCCATGGAATATAAAAAATCAGTGTGGAACCGTGAACTTCACATTCATTCCGTCGAAATGAAAACTTTCAAAACTTGTAGACAGGAAAAGTAAATGCACCCGTCTACCTTCTAGACAAATTAAAGACTCAATTTCGAAAAAACACACACACGCAACACAATTAATAATTCCGGAAGTCCAAATAGGCAGTGTATAGGGTGAGAACACAGAAATGTACATGGACGGTAGGTGTTTGTGGTACCTGTATCTGAGTTAGATAATAAAAGTATAAACCAGTCATGCTTTTTGGGTTGGTGATTTGAAGTGTTGACTAAAGGTTGTCACGCATTCCAGACTTCCGGCAAACAATGATCACGCGCTCCTGAATCATCGGATTTATGATCAGAGAAATGAACACAAACATATATAGACGATTTATGGTCGGAGAAATACACACAAACATATATAGACGGCTTAAAAATACAAGCTCAGTATATTTTAGTGGGAGCGTAGTACATGAAAGAGCTGGTGAAACCGTCACGGTATGCCTTGTGAAAATCTTGTGTTCTAGAAACAGACTAGACCTAAATTTGATGTGAAGTAGTAACGGAAAATAACCATCACCTGAGACATTCTACTGTTGTTGGGTTACCGTGTCCCGTTTTACAAGCACCAGAAATCTTTTCGTTTTTTTTTTCCTTCTGTTTTTCCCTTTTCAAAAGTTAGTAACTGAATATTTGTTTTCATATTTGTTTTCGTATTTGTTTCTGATCAGAAAAACAAAAATCAAAAACAAACAAAACCTTAGAGAGAGAGATTGAGAGTGAAAAACCCAATAACAATTCCCTCTC
The DNA here is from genome assembly GCF_003573695.1 of Papaver somniferum. NCBI lineage: Eukaryota > Viridiplantae > Streptophyta > Magnoliopsida > Ranunculales > Papaveraceae > Papaver > Papaver somniferum. The sequence goes on from NC_039358.1 coordinate 117,229,166, forward strand.
CCTCTCCATCTCTCTCTGTGCAGCCAGAATCAATGAAGGCATGAAAAAACTAAACCTTATTTCTCTAATTTTGGTTTACCTATCGCCATTTTCTTCCTCTAGTCATCTGATTCTGACAATTTTTGTTTTGTGACAGAAATCTTTGTATATCGCCATTGTTGCAACTTTGTTGTTTGCAACTCATTTCTTCATCTCTGCTTCCGCTCTCAAGGTAGAATTCTCTCTCTCTCTCTCTGGAATTCCAAAACTGCTCTGTTTATGTTTCGTTTTTAACATCTTTGTTTTCCTTTGCTTTTCTTGTTCAGGTGGGACAAACTTGTGCCAAAAATTCAAACTGTGATGCAGGATTACATTGTGAAACTTGTGTTGCTAGTGGACATCCTAGACCAAGATGTACTAGGATTAAACCTACTAATCCCATTTCAAAAGTACGTCTTCTCAAATTTACAATACTTAGATTATTATCATCAATTGAATATCATCTTCTCAATTCTGAATAATTTTTCTTAATTTAGGTGAAAGGAGCTTTACCATTCAACAAGTATACATGGCTAACAACTCACAATTCGTTTGCACTTCTGGGACAAAAATCTCAAACTGGATCGAATATTATAACTCCGGAGAATCAACAGGATTCCATCACTAGTCAGCTCAATGTAAGTTTTTCTGTTTTTCCTTATAAATTTCTCTAATTAATTTAGCCGGAAAAAGATTGTTTCTCTGAAGAACACGGTGAACAGAGCCGGTGTTTGTAAAAGACAATACCACCCTTATATTATTGAGTAGCTTTATCTTATTTAAGAAAAAGAACAAGGATATCTTTGTCTTCAACAAAATGCAATATCGGGAACTCGCGGTGCTACTTTTTCTTCTCTTTCTGAAAAAAAAAGAATTTTGAACTTTTGAAAAATTAGATAAACGGGAAAGAGTCAAAAACCTATGTGTGTTCTTAGTTTTTTTGGGTGTTGGTGGACCATAATGACCCTCATTTCTCTGGCTATCCCTATCATTTGACTTTTCTTGACTTTGTCAACGAAGGATACTTGAGTAATCTTGGGGCTGTTCAGGTGTCGTTTGTTGTAATGGTTTCTTTTTCCAAATTGCTGTGTGACCGTGTGCCCATGTTTCCTAGTTAGCAACTCATCTAGGTAAATAAACTGGACAACTTGAGTAGTAGTAGTTGAGTTTGCAATTCGAATGAATAGAATTGCACATGTTGCTTAGCTTGTAATCAAAGGGTTACATCTTTTTACCTACTGATATTGATAGAAATTTGCTTTGAAGCAGAGCTAGATGACATTTTATTTGCCAGAATGTAAAATAGTTTTTATATCAGTCCAGTAAACAGTGACATGTGTAGTGCAATAATTGACATTGGTGGGTTCTTTCTAAAGAAAAAAGCATAAAAGTTGACTGATGTCTCATCTCGACGTGATTTAACGTGGCATTAGCTCAACAACCATGTCAGAATCCTAAATGTGCCATAGTATTACTATCAAGGGTTTGAATGTGGCATTGAAAGTACATGTAACAAAAGTATGGGTACAAAAGCAACCACCGTCACATGGGCTTGGCAATGTATGTTTGTACATGGGATGCGGATGCGGATGCTCTTGTGACCACAAAATGTAGACGCATTTTCACCTCAGGTGCTTTGTGCGAATAGTTTCACCTTATTGGCTTATTCTGTCTATGAGGATAAACTTGGACAACTGTGCAAATGATAACAAAGGATGGGAAAGCTGAAATGAGTTGCTTATGATAGAGAAGTTATCTTATCAACTGATTGATTTTGCTAAAGTAGTAAGCTCTTTTGCAGAATGGAGTTCGTGGTTTAATGCTTGATATGTATGATTTCAACAATGATATCTGGTTGTGTCACTCATTTGGAGGGAAATGCTATAACTTCACTGCATTTGTAAGTGCTTCTATACTCAAGATTGTGCGATTTATTACTGAGTTTGACATCCTGTTTCGTTTATACTTGGAAATTAATTTAACTTGCTTATTAAATTCCAGCAACCTGCTATCAACGTGCTGAAAGAGATTCAAGTCTTTCTGGATGCAAACCCTTCAGAGGTCATAACCATCTTCATTGAGGATTATGTCGCATCTCCTCAGGGCTTGACTAAAGTCTTTGATGCCGCTGGCCTAAGGAAATACTGGTTCCCAGTTTCAAGGATGCCTAAAAACGGCGAAGATTGGCCTACCGTAGATGACATGGTTCAGAAGAATCAACGACTAGTGGTCTTTACCTCCAAATCAGCGAAGGAGGCTGCTGAGGGTATAGCACACGAGTGGAGATACGTTGTAGAAAACCAATGTGATTATTTTTACTCTTTTATCACCTTTGGCTTTAAATTTTCAGGAATCATTTGAAAATTGCAGCTAAATGATTAATGTTTGAGCTGAATTGCAGATGGTAATGGTGGGCTGAAGGCAGGTTCCTGTCCAAATCGTGCAGAATCATCTCCCATGAACACGAAAACAAGGTCACTTGTCCTACAAAACTATTTCCCTGATAACCCAGACCTAGCGCAAGCATGCAAACACAATTCAGCTCCACTGATTAGCATGTTGAAGACCTGTGGTGAGGCGGCAGGGAATCGGGTGCCAAACTTCATAGCTGTTGATTTCTACAAGGTACTTTTTATCTCAACTTGCTATAGACATTAATCAAGAAGATCTAACTGAATCAAAGCTCAAACGGAAATAAACTGTAACGAGGTGTACTTTATGTTGCAGAGAAGTGATGGAGGAGGAGCATCAGAGGCTGTAGATGTCGCAAACGGTCCGCTTTGCGGATGCACCAGCATTTCCTATTGCAGGGTACAGTACTGCTAAGTATACAAGTTGCAACTGCATACTTATTTTCATTTTTTACTAGGTTATTGATTAAATTCTGTTGTCATAATACAGGCAAATGCAACTTTTGGAACATGTGACATTCCACCAAAGGCGGCCGAAACACCTGAACCAGCACCAAGTCGGAAATCTGGTAATGCTTCCTCAGATGGAACATCTATTAAGCTGCGGTGGTTCTTTGGAGCGGTTTCATCGAGCATGCTTTTGCTATCATGGCTGTAAAATTTATGGGAGTTCTTTACTATTTTCCCATTTAGCACTGCACGAAAAGATTAACGATACAAGTAATACAACCCAGCTGGGTTTAGTTTTGTTTACTTATATTTTTAGCTATACTATCTGGCATATTTATATGTAGTCCGCTTGTATAGTAACAAAAATTCTGAACAAATTATCCATTAGCTGCTTAACAGGCACAGTTTCAAATTTCCCTGTTGCTCTAGAGTTGGTCGATAAATGCCACTATCTCCCACCCCCAGTATCGTGCTTGTTTATTAAGGATGAATGAATACCAATGAGCTGACAGCCTAGGTTACCTCTTTCGATCCTTGTCACTGAAGTCAACTCCATAAAGACCTAAGCTAGAAGTGTAACCAAATGTCCACTCGAAACAATCCATGAAGGGCCATACAAAGTAACCCCTCACATTTGATCCATTCCTGAAAATTGATAAACCCATAAGTGTAAGCTGAAGCTCATGCTATCCTTTGCCTTTGTTTTACTTGGCTGAAGGGGAAAAGAAATGACAGAATTGAAAACTATTACACGAATCACGAACTAATTAACTGCGATAATCGACACTGACAGTCTAAGAGACCTTCAATGACACCAACAAATGACATATCTCTGTAAGGAAGTTTATAATGTCTCAGAGGACATCTCTGTAGAAGTGTAGAATTGCATAGCTTATGGATACAAGTACACTTTAATATGTTTCTCCAAGTACCGTACTCTTTCCGTGTCATTACGATCTGACGAACCATTCTTTGACATTAAATATCTTGTTCACAATTTTCGATTTCATTACATGTCAGTTGCATAAGTAAGACTAACGCTAAACAAGATCTTCTGGTTACCATCTTCTGGTTGCAATTCTAGCTTGCAGTTGACGAAATTCGCCAAGCAAGTCAGGAGAGACCGCATTTTGCAAAAAAAAACTCATCAACCATTTTAGCTCGTCTGTAACAAAATTGAAAGACAAATCAATTTTTCTTTTTCTTTAAGTAATTGTTAACTTATATGGCTATTTTTATGCTTTCCAGCCATAGTGACCAAAGAACTATCTCACTGGCGAGTTGTCCCATCACGAGAAGAAAAAAAGGTGACCAAAGAACTTTGGCTTTCCAGCCATAGTGCAATTTCTGTTTTTCAGCATGCGAGGTGGCATGAACATGGCTTGAAAACCGAAGCAAGCCTATCAAGGATAGTTATTTAGGTGAACTGGAAAACCTGACTAATCATCGCCGACCTTCAAGGTGTAGTGTGTGTGTTTATGTTTTTCAGATTTGAAAACTAGAGAAAGGGGAGCTTCAAAGTGTAGCAAGCCTATCAGGCATCATTATCATGTAGCTGATGAGACTAACGGCTAAATGATTTGAGAAAACAGGTTATGCAAAATAAGAAGATGTTGGCAATGGATACTGATACTGTGCTTAATTCGCAGACACTCTCATTGAAATTTGTTTTGTTAAGTACCTTGTTCAACTAGCTAATCATGACAACGACAAAAGCAAAACAATTGTATATATAATTTGAGGTCGAAATACTGGCTCCAGAATGAAAATTAGGCCAAAAGCTTGAATTCCAGAACTCCTAGCCCCTACCAATAAAAATCGAGAATTACCAATCTACGGTAGCACAAAATATAACCTATCACTCCAACCCTACTAAAACTTTGAAGAAAATTGTATATATAATTTGAGGCCGAAATACTGGCTCCAGAATGAAAGTTAGGCCAAAAGCTTGAATTCAAGAATTCCTGACCCCCTACCAATAAAAATCGAGGGTTACCAATTTACGGTAGCACAAAACATAACCTATCACTCCAACCCTACTAAAACTCTGAAGAAAAATGGCACCGTCTGTTTCTACACAAACCCTATTTTCTTCTTTCCCGCATCCTTTCCTCTCCGGTCTCCACCTTTCTTCTTCCTTATCATGTGTGCCTATTCATAATTCTTATTCTTTTTCAATATAAAGTTTTCGACCTAGATTTTTCTTTGTTCTCTTATTCTTTTTTTTTTTTGCTCGGCTTTCTTCTCCTATTCTTAATTGGTGTTGATTTTGTTTATCTGTGGTTTTTGTAGATGAGGGTTTATGTCTGTTGTGTAATGGAGAGAAAGAAAAACAAAATAAAAAATCTACGTATTGGTATTGCTAAATCCTAGCCCGTTATATATTTTTCTTCGCTTATCTATTTTTCTGAATTTATTGCTAATCAGTTTTTTTGTTTTGATGTTTAAGCTAAAGATTGTATATATAATTTGAGGCCGAAATACTGGCTCCAGAATGAAAGTTAGGCCAAAAGCTTGAATTCTAGAACTCCTGGCCTCCTACCAATAAAAATCGAGGGTTACCAATCTACGGTAGCACAAAACATAACCTATCACTCAAACCCTACTAAAACTCTGAAGAAAAATGACATCGTCTGTTTCTACACAAACCCTATTTTCTTCTTTCCGCATCCTTTCCTCTCCGGTCTCCACCTTTCTTCTTCCTTATCATGTGTGCCTATTCCTAATTCTTATTCTTTTTCAATATAAAGTTTTCGACCTAGATTTTTCTTTGTTCTCCTATTCTTTTTTTTTTTTGCTCGGCTTTCTTCTCCTATTCTTAATTGGTGTTGATTTTGTTTATCCGTGGTTTTTACAGATGAGAGTTTATGTCTGTTGTGTAATGGAGAGAAAGAAAAACAAAATAAAAAATCTACGTATTGGTATTGCTAAATCCTAGCCCGTTATCTATTTTTCTTCGCTTATCTATTTTTATGAATTTGTTGCTAATCAGTTTTTTTGGTTTGATGTTTAAGCGCCGAAATAGTAACTCCAGAATGAAAGTTAGGCCAAAAACTTGAATTCTAGAATTCCTAACCCCCTACCAATAAAAATCGAGGGTTACCAATCCACGGTAGCACAAAACATAACCTATCACTCCAATCCTACTAAAACTCCGAAGAAAAATGACACCGTCTGTTTCTAGGCAAACCTTATTTTCTTCTTTCCCGCATCCATTCCTCTCCGGTCTCCACCTTTCTTCTTCCTTATCATGTGTGCCTATTCCTAATTCTTTTTCTTTTTCAATATAAAGTTTTCGACCTAAATTTTTCTTGGTTCTCCTTTTTTTTTTTTTTTGCTCGGCTTTCTTCTCCATTTCTTAATTGGTGTTGATTTTGTTTATCTGTGGTTTTTGCAGATGAGGGTTTATGTCTGTTGTGTAATGGAGAGAAAGAAAAACAAAATAAAAAATCTACGTATTGGTATTGCTAAATCCTAGCCCGTTATCTATTTTTCTTCGCTTATCTATTTTTCTGAATTTGTTGCTAATCAGTTTTTTTGGTTTGATGTTTAAGCTAAAGATTTAACTGTTCTTTTAGTGTGTTTTGTTTTCTTCTCATCCAGTTATTGACATAAGAAAAGAGCAGATGTTAACCTATCACTCCTCCCTTCCCTCCACTCTTTCCTCCTAATACCAAATCTCTGAGAAACCCTATCGAAAATTCTAAAGAAAAATGGTCAAAAACGCGGAGATATACAACATACTCCAACACCATCACTAACAACAGAAAGATTGGAAACCCTAGATTGATTACCTTTTATCCACTTGCTAAAAGCCAATCTCCAAGCCCTAATCTCTTCTCTTCCCCTCCTCACTTCGCTCCCAATTCTCTCTCAAAACTAATCTCTCCAGCCACAATCTCTACTTATTTTTCTTCGGGGTGAGGTTTCTTAACATGACCATGCCATCAACTGATTTTTGATTTATCCCATTATGCTTAAATTTTTCATGCAAGGGTTAATCTCTTTGCAGGAAAAGTGATTTAGGGTCTATTCGTTATCTGTATCGTTTTGTTTTGATTTTGGGTTTCTTATTTTTGGGTTTTCAGTTACAAGCGGAAGTAAGATTAACCAAGAGAAAGCTAATTTCTCTGTTCTCCTTCAATGTCTCTCCTTCTTGCAACTTCTTTAAATTTCTCTTGCTTTATTCTTGACTAAAAAATAAAATGGACGCACAATTGAGTTGTTGCGCATGGGCTACTGTAGTTATGAAGTTATATCTTACTTAGCTTTTGGTTCTATAACTCCTACTGATGTTTACGAATTCAAGATCCTTAAAATTGTTATTTATTTATTTTATTTTTGGAAAAGAAGGGTGGTGGTTATCGAGCATTGAATACTGCATATATGCAATTTACCATATTGTAAACATTCCCTTAGATATGAAAGGCGCATCGCGGCAAAGACGTGCAGGGCGTGAAAGCTGATTTACACAACAGTTTCAAGTCTAAAATGCAAAACATTTTGTGTTTGTCCTAAGGTGATACTATGTCTCTTTGTTTCCTGAACTTTAAAACTTTTGAAGCTTAATTTAGTTAGGTGGCTTTTTTTTGGCTTATTAAATGCCCATTTTTGCTTCAGTAATAATTTTTGCACTCATTGCTTCTGCATATGATCACCGATCAGCATATGTTTGTGTATGCATGACATGCCACTGTGGAGGGGGTTAGTTAGACTCCTTTTTACCGGGATGCAGATTGCATTCGTGGGAGTATTTACGATCTTCTAATATTTTTTAGCCACCGTGTGTGTGAATTGCCAATCTTTACATCCAATACCGTAATGTTGTTTGGATCATGAACTAAAGCCCACGCTGTATGTGCATTTAATTATCGTTTTTCACTTTGAATTGGAAATCTTCATCCATCTCTTAAGTAGACCAACATTCTGCCCAAGACTAACTGCATTCTGGTCGGGGCTAACTGCATTCTATGGCTTCATTTGTAAGGATGCACAGGAACCGAGCCGGACTGACGGACCGTCCCGGAACCGTACCTGGTTTTGGACTAAACCGAGGAACGGGGTACATGTACCGGTCCAAAAAATAGGTATCGAGGTCTGGGGGTACAGGTACACGGTCTAATACAAGTACCGTGCCGTACCGGACCGAAAGTACCGAATAGTAAGAGTCGTTAGATTTAGGGGATAATAGATCAGTAATAGCCGTTAGATTAGAGGGGGTATATAAGCGAACATTACAGGGCTAGGGTTTCTCTTCTCATTTTCCTTTGTTCTTTTTTTCCGTCTCCTCTCTGTCTGAGAAGGAGAAGTGAAGAACTCCATTAACAGAGACGAGCGAGACTTCTGAATCTTCTCTTCTCCATTACTTACAACCTCTCGATCCAGAACAAGAAGGAGAAATTGTTATCCAAAGGGTAAGTGTTGATTCAGTTCTCCTATTTTGATTTTTGGAGCCTAGGGTTTTGAAGTAGTGTTGATTACTTGATTTGTATTCTAATAATTCTATCTAATAATTCTAACTTACTTGTTCATCAGATTTGTAATTAAGATATCAAAACGATTTCTTCCTTCTCTGCAAGAGTTGATTGATTTGGCTTGGATTTGGTAAGAATTCTATCTTCTTAATCTTTTGGTTTTTCATTATTTTTTAGTTCATATGAAACCCAGACTTTGAGTTTGGTTTTAATTTGTGAATTAAATGAATTTTTTTGTTCTTCAAAAAGTTGGGTGCTTATCAGGTGATTATACGACTCTTAAGCTAAGGTTCAAATCTTTACATCTTATGCTTATTTAAGTGATTTGGTTCTTGACCTGTTCATAAATGGATGTTAGAAATGCATGATTGTTATTGGTTGATATATACTGAATCACTGATAGATGTACAAAATGATATTAAATGTTTAAATTCTGTACATACTTGCTTCAGTTCTAGATTATAGATTGTTTTTAACTTAGTTAACTCAATCATCTGTGCATACAATTCTCATCTCATTTGTGTAACTTTGTTCTATAGCTTATTAGCTGCACTAGTAGTTGTAATTTAGCTGTGCAATCCATATATCTTGCATCATTGAAACTATCTTGCATGCATCATCAGATATCTTGCATCATTGAAACTATCTTTGCACTTAGTTGTAGCCTTTCATTCATCTGCATTCTGTTTAGTTCTCTTAGTTAAGCATTCTGATTAGTTCTAAACTATCTTTACACTTAGTTGTAGCCTAACTTGCTGTTGCTTTTTATTGCAGCTTTACTGGGTCCTATCAAACATAATGCCACCACCAGTGCAGCCATGGAATAGATCTCCACAACCACTTCACTACTAATGCTACAACTTCAACTAACTTTCTATTAGTTGTTAAGACATTAAAACTTAAGAATTAAGACTATTATAGTATTGTAACTATTGTTTGTGTTGGTCAGACATCAGTGTGTGTGTTTGTGTGCTACTGGCTACTGCTACTTGTTAAGACTTTGGTTGTTTGTCAGTGCTACTTGTCGAGACTTTGGTTGTTTGGCACTTTGGTTTGCTAGTATTATTGGCTTATTGCTACTTTTGGGTTGTTACTTTGTTCTTTGATTGAGATATTTAATATATTGAAAAACAGGTAAAACAGGTACTTAATTTGTCTGTTTGGATATGTCTGGAATTCTGACAGAAAAAAACCGATTGGAGCCGGAACCGTACCTGGTACCGAATGGTACCGGAACCGAGGTACAAGGTACAGGTACCGGTCCAAAATTTTGGAACCGAGGCTAGGGAGGTACAGGTACTCGGTCTTGGCAATAACCGAACCGTACCGTGTGCACCCTTATTCATTTGTGCAGGACTGCAGATCATACAAAATGGACATGAGAGTTCCGTAGGAAACAATACTGCAAAGACTACAATCTTTCATCAAAAGATTCGAATCTCATCTCTTTCTCTCTCATATAATTCAAACTCTCTTAATGTAGCATTTAGTTTATTTGAATCATTGTTTTTCCAAGTAAATTTATATTTTTTAAACAAATATAACGGCAACAGAGAAAATAAATTTCAACCTTGATTAATTTGTAAATTTATATTTTGATTACTGATATTAATTTTGAAGTGTTTTAGATTTTAGGTTTTTGTTAACATACTAAAATCTATGATGTCGATTTGTTTATTTTTTTTTTGTTTTAATCAAATGTCTATTTTTTTTCCTACATGAATATGGATTAAGGTCAAGCAGCAGTTGATTTCGTGACGGAAAAAAGAGGTATTGCCAACTGTAAGCTTTTCCAATGGTTGGCATGTATGAGGTTTGTATAAGCTTCTCCAACTGGTGGGTGTTGATGAACATGAGCATAGAGATTCTAATGTAGTTGTGAGAATAATTCTCTGTATATTCATTGATAGGCAAAAGCCTGATTTATACATGTTTACACAACTAGATAAGGCAAATAAAAGATACACCTAAAAACTAGATAAGACAAATAAAAGATACACCTAACAATATCTAGGATATATACATAACGAATATATATGCAGTTACAACCAAATAACAAACACAATAATGTCAAGATATATCATATCTTGACCATATCTTAACACCCCCCTCAGACTCAAGGTGGTGGAGTACACATCTTGAGTCTGGAAATTAAGAATCGAAGACGAGCTGCAGAGTGAGTCTTGGTGAAAAGATCAGCCACTTGAAATTCTGATTTAACATGTGGAAGAGTGATTGTACCTTTCTTGAAATGATGACGAGTAAAATGACAATCTATCTCTATATGTTTTGTACGCTCATGAAAGACATCATTGTGTGTAATTTGAATAGCAGCCTTGTTATCACAATACAGTGGTGTAGGAGCAGAAATTAGAACTCCCATATCACGAAGTAGCCACCGTAACCAAATGAGTTCAGATGTGGTGTGAGCAAGTGCTCTATACTCTGCTTCAGCACTTGAACGAGAAACCACACTTTGTTTCTTACTTCTCCATGAAATCAATGAGTCTCCCAAGAACACACAGTAGCATGTAATAGATTTTCTATCTGTAATATCCCCAGCCCAATCGGAATCCGAGTAAGCTTGAAGAGTGAGATCAGACTTTGATGAGAAACACAGACCTTGATATATCTTAGAATTCTGAGAACAGCTGCATAATGAGTAGATCTTGGAGCAGACATAAACTGACTAGCTATGTGAACTGCATGACTTATGTCTGGTCTCGTAATGGTCAAGTAATTTAGACTCCCTACTAGTTGACAATACAGTGTTGGATTAGACAATAGAGTCCCATCTGTAGGACTGTATTTTACATTCAATTCAAGAGGTGTGTCAGTTACCTTATTGTCATATAGCCATGCACATTGTAGAATCTCAGATGCATATTTGACTTGTGATATGAAATAACCAGTGGGTGACATGCCAACTTCAATGCCAAGAAAGTAACTTAAAGATCCAAGATCTTTCATCTTAAAACAATCACTAAGATATGATTTGAGTTCAGTAATACCTTGTAGATCACTGCCAGTAATAACCATGTCGTCAACATACAAGAAAAGAATGACAATTCCTTTTTCTGACGATCTGACAAACATAGCTGAATCACAGAGCTTTGTGTAAAGCCATACTGGAGAATTGCATTGCTAAACTTCTCAAACCAAGCACGAGGTGCTTGTTTGAGTCCATATAATGCCCGTCGAAGCTTACATACTTGATTAGGTTCATGAGGCAAACCAGGAGGAGGTTGCATGTAAACCTCTTCTTGTAACTCACCATGAAGAAACGCGTTTTTCACGTCCATTTGATGAAGCCCCCATTGTCGTGCTGCAGCAACACAAGTAATGTACGAACTGTAACCATTCTGGCCACTGGTGCAAATGTTTCTTCATAGTCAACACCATACTCTTGTGTATAACCTTTTGCAACAACTCGTGATTTACATCGTTCAAACTCACCATCTGACTTGGTCTTAACTTTATAGACCCATCTGCTTCCAACAACTGATTTTCCAGGAGGAAGGTCCACCTTTCCATGTGCCTGCCTCTGCATGTGCTTCCAATTCATCATCCATTGAATCTTGCCATTCTGGAATGGCTGCAGCTTCTCTGTATGTTTTTGGTTCATAAAATGACAAAATAGAAGACAAGGAACAGTGATAGTCTGCATACTTAGCTGGTGGTCTTCGATTGCGAGGTGGCAAAGAATTTTCTTCAGAATCAGGATCTCGTTCCTGAGTTGCACTGTTAGGTTGAGTCGTAGAGTGGTCTTGGTCATCCGTATTTGGTGGATCAACAACTAGAGGAGATGGACTTTCAGGAGTAGATAAGAAAAGTGCTAGGATTGGATTCACTAGGAAATGGATCAGAATAAGTGAAAGACTCAAAAGATGATGATTTGCTGCTTGGAAGTGACCAGAATGGAACTTTCTCCCAGAATGTGACATGACGAGAGACACGAAGCTTTCTATTAACTGGATCATAACAACGGTACCCTTTTTGTTCAATACCATAACCAAGGAAGACACACAAGACATTCTTTTGACCAAGTTTATGACGTTCACGTTCTGGAAGGAGTACAAAACAAGTTGAACCAAAGACTCGAAGCTCAGAATAGTTTGGTTTCTTACCATAGAGACGCTCATAAGGTGACATTCCTCCTATGACAGTTGTTGGGACTCTATTGATGGTGTAGACTGCAGTAAGGACTGATTCTCCCCAGAAATTTGAAGGAACTGATCCAGAAATTAACTGAGCTCTAGCTGTCTCTATAATATGACGGTGTTTACGTTCTGCAACTCCATTTTGTTCTGGAGTTTCAGTACATGACAGTTGAAGAATGGTGCCTTGGGTTTTAAGAAATTATTTGAATGGATTGGAAATATATTCCCCTCCTTGATCAACACGAAAAACTTTGATCACTTTACCAAACTGAGTTTTTATCATGGTTGAGAAATCAACATTTAACTTAAGAAAATCTGCTCTAGAGCTGAATAGATATACCCATGTATAACGCGAATAATCATCAATAAAACTGACATAATACAAATCACCTCCCTTTGACATAATTGGAGATTTACCCCAGACATCAGAATGTATAAGAGCAAAAGGTTCAGTTGAGACAGAAGTGCTAAGATTAAAAGAAAGAGCTGGTTGTTTTTCCAGTTTACAAGAGATGCAATTTGGTTCTTTATCTAACCGAGTATCTCCTAGTAAACCCTTATTGATCATATATGAAAGACGAGAAAAGGAAGCATGACCTAACCTAGAATGCCAAGACATGAAGGGAGATATTGACACAGGTGCAGTGGGAGTAGCAGCTACGACATGACTTTTAGATTCCGCTGAGAGAGCAAGAGATTGAAGGAGATACAACCGACCAACTCTACGGCCTATCCCAACTAGCTTCCCGGTTTTGAGATCCTGTATAGCACAACCAAAAGGAAAACAATATGTGTTATAACCTTGATCACACAGTTGACCAACTGAAATAAGATTCATTGTAATATTTGGAACAAGAAGCACATCTGGTACATAGAAGTTATTTGAATTGTTTACCAAGCCTATATGACTTGCAGTTACTGTTGATCCATCAGCAGTATGAATCTTAGGGGTGATGACAGGATGAAGACTTTCAAAATACTTTTGATTAAAAGTCATATGGTTTGATGCTCCTGAGTCGAGAAACCATTCTGTTGAATAAATACCTGAGAAGATAGAGAAGGCAGATGCAGCTGTAGGGTTGTTACCAATTGAGAGTGCTTGTTTAATCATCTCTTGAATATCAGCAAGGTTTGGTGCTGAACCACCACCAGGTACAACTAATGCAGATGAGGTTGTCGATGTTGCATATGGATCTGTTGCAGATGAAACTGGAGCTGCCGTAAATCTGGTAGGTGTATTGAATTTGTTTCCTCCATTAGCATTGATCCTTCTCATGTTTCTTGAGGTTGGTGAGGTGCAAAATCTAGATGAGTGACCAAATTTCTTACAATACCCACACTGTGTTGTGGGTGTGTCAGGTATTGTGGCAGCAGGTGATGTATTGGCCGATGGGAGATTGTAGTTCCTTGCCAAGTGTCCAAAGGTCTTGCAGTTATGACACTATACTTGAGACATATCACGTTGCACTTGAGCATTTGAGTTTCTTGGAAAATTGTTAGGGATGGATCGTGAGGGCATAACAAATACTCCTGATATCTCCGGTGTGATTCTTTTCCTTGTTTCTTCTGTAATAAGTTCAGACAAAGCAACTTCCACCGTGGGAAGAGGTGAACGACGAAGGACTGATGCCCTAACAGACTCAAACTCATCACGCAACGCCATTAGAAACTGAACTAAACGTGTTTCCTCTCTATACTTCTGCCACAATTCCAAATCTACGGTCCATATTGGTTCCATGAGTGCTAATTGTTTCCAGATTAAAGACATCTCAGAATGAAAAACAGAAATAGACTGATCATGCGATTGTTTCATAGATCTAATATCTTGTTCGAGTTTATACCTCTGAGCAAAGTTGATTTGGGTGTACCTTTTCGAAAGAAAATCCCATGCATCTTTGGCTACCTCAAAACTTGTGAGTTGCATGCTTATGGAAGGAATGACTGTGTTTCCAATCCAAGTGAGAATCCTGTGATTGTTAATCTCCCATTCTTCTTTTGGATCCTTTTTCTGTGTTTCATTTTCTTTCCCTTTTTCAACAGATTTGCTTGTTGTAGGTTTCTTTTCTATACCATCGACATACTTCCACATACTCTTTCCTTTAAGAAAACTCCTCATGAGGAATGACCAGTGATTGTAATTGGTTCCATCAAAACGGACAGTGATAGGTTTAGAATCTTCTCTTGACATGATTACTATGTTTTCTCTGGGTTGTATTTTCTCTGGATTGTATTGCAGCGGAAACTGGTTCACAGATCTTTCCTAGCTCTGATGCCATGATGAACATGAGCATAGAGATTCTAATGTAGTTGTGAGAATAATTCTCTGTATATTCATTGATAGGCAAAAGCCTGATTTATACATGTTTACACAATTAGATAAGGCAAATAAAAGATACAACTAACAACTAGATAAGACAAATAAAAGATACACCTAACAATATCTAGGATATATACAGAAAGAATATATATGCAGTTATAACCAAATAACAAACACAATAATGTCAAGATATATCATATCTTGACCATATCTTAACAGGTGTCTCTAAATCTTTGGCTTACACATTATTTCCTTGAACTGAATTTCCTATTAATCCAATCTTGAGTTGAAGACCCGCAAACTATTTTGTAATAGTTGTTGAGGCCCAGAACGCCATCCCTATCGTTCGGACCAGGATAGTAATTATGGATTAACTTGGAGGATGAGAATCAAGATATTATGTGATTTTTGAAACTCCATTGTGGGATATGATTGCCAGTGAATTAGAGTTAGAGTTTCCAGAATAATAACAACATTCCACCATTGGTCGGCGCAAGTGAAGATAAAGATCATGGTGAGGAGAGTGGCTCTTCAATATTCCACCATTGGTCGACATAGAGATGAAGAACAAGGGAGGAGAGTAACCATTGGTTGACGCAACTGTAGAATGTAGATGAAGAACAGGGGAGGAGAGTAACCATTGGTTGACGCAACTATAGAATGTAGATGAAGAACAGGGGAGGAGAGTAACCATTGAAATTGAATAACCTAATGAGTAGAATGAGGATCAATAAGAAGAGATTAGACTCTGCATTTCTAAGGAAATTTTGATTTTTTAGAGGATTTTACATATTTTGTAATTTTTCCATGCATTGTTTGACGTCTATATATCACATCTATGGGTTTACATGTCCGGGAACAGATATTTCTCCAGAAACAACAAATCATGTTGAATAAGTACTTTTCTATGTTGTTATATGTACCAATTATTGTAGTTTTTTTTCCTAATGTTAGAGTGGTGCAAGCATAAATTTATACCGCACACACTCCCTCCGTTTCTTAAAAACAAATACTTTAACTTTTTCGATTTGACATATTTTTGGGCTAAAATGCAAAAGGAAAAATATATCTTTTTAAGAAAGGGAAGAAGTATTGTTTAGTATTAAGAGTTGCAGTCGTTTGAATTTATTCGGTGAAATGTTAGAAGCTGAATAGTTTGCGCGTAAGACTTGAGAAGTATCCATAATCTAGACCATTGGGATAACAAACAGAGAAGGACAAGACAGACTGTAGTGCTCGTTGTTATACTGCTTAAGCATACTGCCACAAAACGAACACTTTAAAAGAACACTTCAATGCCATACTCATTTATGAATCGCTTCATTAAGATTTCACTCAACACATTATCTTAAACAGGTTTAAACTTTGTTTTGATTGGTTATCGTGTAACAAACATGACAACCATTTTGATCCCGTGCAACGCACGGGAAAGATACTAGTTACTATAATTATTGCCCCGCATCTAAGCCTTTCTCTTTTTGTCTAGAAAAGCACTATGCGTCTGTGCATAAAGGATTCTGTAGGACTAATGGCAGTATATTTTTGGATAATAATTACCATTTGGAAGAAAAACTATATAATAATTACCATTTGGATACAGTTATACGATAACAGTCTAACAGATATAGGTTAAACTTGACCACAATGGATATGTAGAGAGAGTCACAAGATGATACAACTTTACAGGCATAGATATGTGATAAAATTAAAATGTACGTTTCTGAGTAAAAGAGTGGTTTTTCCTTAGGCCAGCTCTTTTGGTCTCCAAACGCAATTGATCTACAACTGGCGTTTCATGCCATTCATTTTTCTTCAGCTTGCGCCGCCAGCTTGTCTGTCGTCTCACAGCTGAATCCTCCTCTTATTTCATACTATCATTAGCGTGTTTTGAGTTCTTGCCTTCAGCTTGCCGGCCCTGAATACAGGAAAGGACTAAAATATGAGGAAAAAACAAAATGGAATAGATTTACAAGAACTGGTAAATGCGAGAACATGGACATACTTCTCTGAATGGGAAATCATCGATTTCAAGCATATGTATCACTTGACCCATCTTTGGCCTCTTCTGAGGATCTGGATCAACGCACTTTATGGCAACTAAAAGACTGCGTTTGAGTGACCTTGCAGATGGTTTATCTCGTAGCTTAGGATCCAAAACTCCCTCAGCGTTGCGGTTTGCAACCATTGTTTTAAGCCAATCAACAAGGTTAACCTGAACATCCGTTGCGTACAATTAGAAATAGCACCTAAATAAACTTGAAGAGCTTTTAACATTTGTACAGACCAAAATATGCATTTAATCAGCACGTAGGTATACTAACCTCACCTGGAGGCCGAGTAAAGTCCACGGGATTTCTCCCAGAAATGATCTCCATAATAAGAATTCCAAAGCTATATACATCACTTTGTTCGTTCAACATGCCTGTACTTGCATATTCAGGAGCTACATATCTACAAATGTACAGAAACACAGTTACTTCCTAAGCTTATCCATCATTTAGGCAAATTTATTGCTTCAAAGAGTAAGCAGCGTAGTTCACATATGTCTGTGTAGAGAGAGTGAGTGACAGAGATATTTCAACGAACCCAAATGTTCCCATAACACGGGTTGTGACATAACTCTTCTCTGAGCCCAATAGCTTTGCTAAACCGAAATCAGATACCTTCGAAGTCCACTGCTTATCAAGCAAAATATTGCTCGATTTAACATCACGATGAACAACCTTGGGTTCAAGCCCTTCATGAAGATATGTCAACCTATAATTTAATAGAAATGAAGTTAGTTCCTTGCCAACAAGTCAAGAAACTGAATAATGAAATCATGGATGTGTATAAGTTCATTGGAACTACGTTGTTACTCACCCTTTTGCTGTTCCTATAATAATGTTCATTCTAGCCTCCCATCCATGAAGCCACTGCTCTAAGTTCCCATTATCCATGTACTCGTAAACAAGCATCCTATGAAATACATGATGCCATTTAAATTGTTAACATGGATTCAGTTCTAAATAGAAAAGGAGTTCGCCTGTAAAATGAAGTGTACCTATGATCTCCTTCAGCACAGTAGCCGAGCAATCTTACTAAATTTTTATGCCGAACACGTCCAATTGCTTCAACTTCAACCTTAAACTCCCTCTCAGCTTGTCCTCTGAAGAAGTAAATACATCTATTTAATGATGGAATTTCCAAATTGCGTATAACATGAAATTAACCAAATAAAATCCTCAGCTCATCTGAGAAATCTATGACAGTCATACGTTTCTAAACAGAACATTTTTTTTTCCTTCTTCTTGAATCCTGGAGGACACTTTCGAAGGAAATTTCTACATAAATAAAGTTATGAGGCAGCTGGGCTTAAGTATTGATATACCTGTTATTAAGCAAATTCTTAATTGCAACCTTGGTGTTGTTCTTTAGATGGCCAAGGTACACAATTCCGTATCCACCTTCACCGATCACTCTATCATCAGCAAACCCCTTAGTTGATTCTTCAAGCTCTTTAAGAGTATACCAGTGACCCCATCCCATGTGCGAAACCTCGACTTGCACCTTTCGAACCCCAACTAAACTACTATCCTCCTTCAGAAGCGCTCCGTTTTCAACTTTTCCAACTAGCTCTGATTCAAGCAATGGATTTGATGCGATATGAGATTTAACTTCTTTATGGTTTTTTGGTTCTTTCGACTTATCAATCCGAATTTCATGCATTGGATATGTAGAGCTGATTTGAGAAGTAGACTTCTTGTCTTTAGAAGTACTACTAGTACTCTTATTGGGTTTTGAGATCATTAACCATAGTGCTATCAGAAAAAGAACAAGAACGAAAGCTGTACCAACTGATATACCCAATACGATCCATAATCTTAGTCCAAAGATTGGAGTTGGTCTTGATAGTTGATCGCTCAAAAATCCCTCTGTGTTGTCAGACATCTTACGCAGAAAGGGATAGAAAGAGAGAGATCAGAAATGCAGTGGAAATGAAAATGGAGAAAGTGGCTACTGATTATTCATAGACTGGTTGTTGTGGAAGTGAGTGGAGAATGAGGTGAAAAGAAAGTAAACAGGAGCTGTCACAATGGGATGGGAGTATGGGACTTTGAGAGTCAGAGGGCAACCCACTAATATTGTTGTTAATTGATTTCTGCATGAACCTGTTAAAAAACCACTACAACAAAAGGTAATATGTCTTTAAACTAGCTAGCTAGTACTAAGCTCATTTTTGCCATTGTTTTGATCTGCTTTGTATCTTTAAATAATTAATATATGTATTTAGAAGATTCTTGATGCAACTTACAGTGGGATGTGAGATGGTTCGAACAATCTTTTATCATGTACATAGAGAAAATTAATATATACTTTTCTCACTTTTTGTGGAAATCATGAATGAGTGAATCCTTCTATGCTAAGTATTACATGTTGCTCAAATGAATGATTTAACATGATTAAAGCTTGAACATCCAGATATCAGCATAAAGTCTATGGGGATGCGGCACTAATATGATTGGAGATGTTTTTATAAGATTTGATTTTATAGATACGTGATTAAGAATCGTTGAACTCCATGATAATCACACGGTAATTATATGGAAGAATGAATAGTTTATACGGAATACCTGGTAGCGCTAATCCAACGTACATCAATCATCTTTGGGAAGTGATAATATCTTGTGGAGGTCATGGTTTCTCTATCTTGACCTTAGCCATAATGAGTAATTCCTTGGATACAATACTGATGGTTATTGTTTCCCTTTAATAGGTAGAGAGAGGACCAAGTTCCTAGGGTTTCGATATATGGACTTTAGATCTCGACCGCCATCAAGGAAGAGTATTAATAGGATACTAACTCCTTATATAAATCATGGATTATATATTTAGCAATATCCTAGTTATGACCAAGATTCTCACATGGACCCAATAAAGATAATTAATCATATAAGAAATTATTTTACATTCTCCCACTGGTCTATGTGATTATCTACTAATGGTTAACTACATGATTCATAAGGCTCGCATAATTGCTAAACATAACACATTAGTGGTTAACGTAATATCTTGATTAAATAAGCTACTTATGAAGTTGCACGTTGTCTTGTTATCAACATTTTCCCTTCCATGTACCACAACATAAACAACTTACTCAACTAGGCCTTTAAGAGGAGTATCATAATGGTCTAGTTATGTCTTCAACAGAAATACAAATTCTGTTAACATTCACATAAGTGTATACTAAATATGGATACAAAAATAAATTCAGAAGTATATTATTAAGAGCTCAATCAGTTTTCAAAAATAAGCGCATAAATTAGCTGAATTCAATAATCAATTACTCCACAAACCTAAGATTTTTTATCTTTTCTTAAGAGGTCTTAAAAGGTAATTGTTCATTAAGTGCATCTGTGGATGCATTTGTGCTTAAGCGATAAATGAACAACTATTATTTCTGAATTACTTGATTCACGCATATATACTTAAGGTTCATGTGTTTTGTTCCTTTTGTATCATATCGTGTTTTAATGCTGCGAAGCTAAGACGATAAATTTCAGCAATATAGAGACAAACCTTAAGTCTCTGAGTTTCGCAGTCAAAAATATTCAAACTCAATCGTGGAACTAGTATTAATGGATTCTTCCTTTATAGAATCCGCACATCCACAAGAATTGAAGTTTGAAAATCCAATCAACTCTAATTGGATTGGATAAATAATTGTAAGACATAATTCAAGATTAGTATCTCGGGATTCTTGATAACTTTCCAGTAATTTGTTCTTTCAAAATCATTAGGCATGTATCTAACATACGAACAACTTGTTATAAGTTCCATATTAGAATTAAGACGTAATGAAGATTAAATCTATATCTTTTATTCAATAGGAAACAAAATTTGATAAATGTGTTATTATTTCAAAATTCTACGAATTCGATATACGCTTTACATGAGAGCTTTAGTAATCCACATGATATGTGACTATCACATGGTAAGCTTCATTGACATCCTTTATTTCGAAAAATATAGAGATATGCATAAAGTCAAGATCATAACTCGTAGGTAGTAAGTCTTAACATGACATACCAAGAGTATGAATTTCTCCCACTGATCTTGAGGTATATGCATGGATCTAGAATAATTTCATCCAAAACCAAATAACATTAATGGTCTTATTGAATTTTAGATATGCAATATTCGAGAAGTTTGCTTAATTTCATACTTTGATTTATTAAGTTTGCAGACTGCGTGTTACTGTCTTTATAAGGCATGCCCTTCATTTTAGCATACGTAAATTTTCTTTATAATTTATCATTAATAAAGGCTATTTCTCACATTTAGTTAATGCAACTCTTAGGTCATACTGAGCTACTAATAATACTATGAAAATTCTGAATAAATCTTTCTTTGATATAAGAGAAAAACTTATTTATAATCGATGCATCATTTCAGAGTAAAATCTTTAGCTACAAGTCTTGCTTTATATCATTTAACATTTCTATTACAGTCGTGTTAGGTCAGAAAGACCCACTTTCATACAACTGATTTGTCATTCAAGCAATTAAACAATATTCGAGACTTGAATTTCAACCATTGATTTTCGCTCACATAACATCAATTCATTAATCAAAATTATTACTCATAATATTTGTGGACCGGAAATCGAGACTTTGCCATTCTATATCAAAATGAAATAAATTCTAGTAAGCAAATCACTGAAACAACATGAATAACTTCCTTTCAGTCTCGTTTGAGACCTTCTTAATGCTGGTTCATGTTGTTATAAAAAAAAAATCTTTATTGGCAGTAGTTATATTATGGAGTATTGGATCAGTAATTTGTGGTCTTTCAACATTCCGACAATGAGAAGATTCACAATATCTATATAAATCTTAAATAAAGGGATCATTATCATGACTTCTTGAACATATATGTCCACGTACTCCCATTGATTATGCCATCACTAATGAATTTATATTTTTTTTCAGTTTCAATAAAATCTCATACTATGGTTAGAACATTAAAAAATACCATTTGGATTATTTAGGAAAACCAATGAACCAGTAATAGTTTTCAAATCCAATTTTCATTCTTGGGAATGTAAGCCCTTACCTCCAACTAAACAGCCATAACTTAAAGGTGATTTAAACTAGGTTTCCATCCTTTCTAGTCCAAAGTTTGTCTTTGAAACTGCTTTACTCGAAAATCTATTTAAATTACACAGTTGTAGAAAGAAGATACATTCACATATGCGTGGCCATTATGCATAACTCATCATGCTTCTAACCATTTGCATAAAAGTATGATTTTGTCTTTTTCCATGCACCATTATGCCAAGGATAAGTTGGCCTTGTGTATTGAGAAACAATTCCAAACTTTTGAAGATACTACGTGAAATATTTAGGATATTATCCTGTTTTGTCATACCTTTCACAAAATTTATTACCTTTGTCAGACTTTATGATTTTTCACTTTCTCTATAATTGCCTCTCAATTTCAATAATAAATCTCTGAGAAAACATCCATGAATTGAGATTCTTAATGCAATTAATAGATGTACACGATATGCGAAAAATCATCATGTGATAAACAATTTTATCTTCCAAAGTTTGGACCCAAAAAAAAAAGTCTACAATAATCATAATCAATAATTAATAAGAACAAAAGATAGAATTGAGATAAATGATAATTAAGTTTACAATAGTTTCATACCTTCAATAAGATTCTCCTGTGGGTAAAACCTTATCAAGGAACAATGTGAGACATGAAAAACATATATAGATATATTACCTTCTCATGCACACCTGTGGGAGAATCTCGTCAAAAATGTATTAACAAACTCAAATAATTCTAAATATGTTCAACCTAATATAATGTGAACTGTAGTCACCTGTGGGTGGCTATTATTTCACATGTATATGTAACATTTAGATAACCTTAATGCTTGTTTAAACTTGTGAACCAAAACTACTTGCAGCAACATTGTTCTTATCGTTAAATCAAACTAAGAGGACTCAAAAATATATAATATTTAACACATATGAGTTTAGTATCACTGTGGTGATAACTAAACAATGCAACAGACGTTTACAATTGCAAATATCACACTATCTTTTCTTGTGATATTGCATGGTCCCCCTCAATGATATGCACATACTTGATCTGATCCTAGAATTAGTCGATTATAAACAATTATGAGTAACCCTAAAACATTAATCATAAACATTTACTCAAAGGAATATCATATATATAAATTGTAAAAATTAACAACACCCTTTAACTGTAAAATATCCAAACATAATGAACTTTTCATAAAACAAAATCGATCATTAAGCAAGTCTATAAGTATAATTCAATAATGAAATTTCGTGGAAGAAAATTCTTGGATGCATTGCTAATTTAAATCTAATACAAGCTTAATGATCATGTTAAATAAGAGTTATAGTATGGATAAAAATAAATGATGTTTAGAATAGGCAATGAATGCCATTTTCACAAATATTTGAGAAGGTATCCAAAAACAAAACCTTAGTTTCTTTAGAGGATGCAATAAATTTTGGATGTTAAACATATAATAACAATTTTCATGTAAATACTATAATGGGTTACTCAACTCGATAATGATTTAATTTAAGTAAATTTTCTTTTATATATTTATAATTAAATAATTATCAAGTAATATTACACAGAGCTTTTGGTTGGTAACCTAGTGACAAGCTGGACCCCAACTCCTTTTTGAATAGCAACGCCTAAAGTATGAAAAATAAAACTACCAAAACCACTACTAGCGTCATTACTAACCAAACAATTCCTAAGACGCTTGAAAAAAACAAGAGTATCCTCACCAAGTTCCCCAAAAGTAGAAAAATCTAGAACCCCCAAACCATAGCCATGTGCAACACACTTGTCCAGATTTTTGGTACATTTACGTGAAACCACACCAGAAATAGCCTTACCAGGAACAAAGGAGCGAACACCATCACCAGTGAATGGAGAGAGACCTGTAACATCCATAAAAACGTCTTACCCATTTTCCAAGTTAAGAACGAGAATATCGTCAGGTTTTAAATATCTACCATCATCCGTCTGAAGACCAAGAGGAACTTCCTTGCGCGCAGGTACATTGGCTTTGTAGCAAATGTCAAAGACAACATCACGGACAACACCATGGCGAAACTTATACCCAATATCCTTAGCACAATGAAGCGCATGATCACCGAAAGTGTCCATAAGCTTGCTACAACTTGAGCACAAAGTATTCTCACCAAACAAAGGAATACCAAGGCGATAACAAAGCACAACTCTAAATTGTCTAGGTTCAAGACATTGATTGAGCCCACTAATGGGCACCACCAAAAGATAGTCTTGTGCATGCTTCACAAGATTGCATTGCCATAAGATATAATCTCTTGCATATATATGGAATTGGTTTGGGATTTGCTTCTTAACTGCATCAAAATAAACAACTGCCAAGGAATGCATGGAAGAGGGGGAAGTGTCATCGACACAGTAAGTAGACGTCAATCCACATACCTGAGTGAAGGTCTGACGAGCCAACCGATAAGCTGAACCTTTGTCCGTTGAGAATAAGTTGCCAAGGATCGCTTTTTGCACTGAAGTAGTCTGGCTCTAGGAAGCAAGGTAGCAGTAAGCACGAGTGTCAGCCATGGTATAAATACCGAGCCCACCATCCTTCATAGGCAAGGTAGCTAATCTCTTATGTAGAGGACCAAAACCCGCACCATCCGCAGTAATCAGAAGCCTCAAATACTGATATAGCTGGTCCTTGAGGGTCAGGTTGTAAAGCGGCAGGATTGGTAGTTCGCATCGCAAAATAAAGTCTAGACACACCAGTGCAATTGCGAAGTAAAAGCATCTCACTTTGAGGGTCCTTGAGTTTTTTGATCGCATCCATTAGTTGAACAGTTTTGTGCACCCTGTTCAATAACATGTCACTAATAAAGTTCATGTATAAACTCACTGGACCACCCAAAAGTTTAACACCCTTAGAAGTCCTACCAATATTCGAATGGAAGACACCGTCTGTAATACTCCTGGGATCTAGGGAAGGCCAAAAGACTTCCGTATTCGTTATGTTGAGGTGTAGCCCCCTGCCCGGTCCTTCAGTTTCAATTATACGCAAAGCCTCAGCTACCTCCAAAGTATCACCAATAATTGTGCCGTCATCAAGGTACCAGGCGTGTAAATCAATCTTGCATCGAGAAGCAATGGACTTCACTAAGGGGTGAAGTGTCAATGCAAAAAGCAAGGGACCGAGGGGATCCCCTTGTTGCATACCAAGAGAAGAAGACAAAATATATTGGGCATAATAAAGCTTAGATGGACGTAAGTAGCAAAATTCTACCCACCGAGAAATACCTGGGCAATGAAGGAGGACTTCTTTGATGAGCTGAGTTCTGCTCACCATATTGAAAGCATTGGAAAAGTCAATTAGCAACACTGACATTTTGTCTGAATGACTCTTCATTTCTAAAAGGCGGTTTACAGCATGTAAAATACCTTCCCCTCCTACAGGAACACCAATACCAAATTGATAGTCTTCTAAATAGGAAGTCATGTCCTCTCCGACAGAAAAAGCAGCTACCTTAGAAACCATCCTACGCCAAACCGTACTAACTGCAATAGGCCTAATCCCTCCACCCGGCTTAAGCAAATGCGTCAAAGGGGCACTAGCAATGTATTCGCCCAGTTCACTAAGACATTTTCCAGCCAACCAAATATTGACAACCCCAGAGATAGAGAAAAGAAAATCATCTGCCACTGCAGCCACCACACCACTAAGAACATCGACTAGGTTCTACGCCCGTAAACCATCGCGACCACACGACGTACCTTTAGGAAAGCTCTTAATATCTCTCGAAACCGCCTTGGAATCCACAAAGATGGGATCCGCAGTGATATCGTCTGTGGGAACCTCCGTAGGGGAGGCTAAGGGATGCTTTTCCAACAAGTCCAGGTAAGTCTTCTCTTCAAAAGGTGCGACACCAGACGATCACAAGACTCGGATGGCAGCTGCAAAATGCCCTGAAGTAATCTTCTTCTGACAGGCGGAAATGTTAGCAAACCCTTGCTTCTTATCATCCTCATTCTTCTCGTCTGATTTCCTTGAACCCCACCGAATCGTCTGTTGTAGCAGCTTTTTTACTAAAATGAAGCAGCCATTCAACTCCTTCCAAACATTGATCACGTGAAGAATAGCTACCACTTGTAATCGCTTACGATTACCAGATTTTCTCTCAACAGAACTCTTCGGCTGGTAAAGGGACAAAGTACAAATGAGAAGGAGAAGCAAACGTAACCAACCTGCCAGGAGTTCGGACTTGCAAGAATCCGATCAAGGCAGACCTTAAGTGCCCTCGAAAAAGCGAGTCTACACTTATGGGGGATGCATTTAACACTGGGGAGTTGCCGTTGGAGCACAACATTAAGCATATCAGTGGTGAGAAACTCAACAGCACCACTGTCATTATCCTCAGAAACAACAACATCACTGTCGTTACCCTCAGAAACTGCAGCATCCACAACGTCAACATCCACAACACCATCCAATTGCGACACAACCTGTAGCTCCACAGGTTTGTCCAATCCATGGATCAAGAAGTCTGCACCATCTCCATTGAAGGGTCCTGAAATAAAATCATGTTTCGACCCTTCACGTCCTTTGCAGTTTTTCGACCAGGCATGCAAGTATAAGCATTTGCTACATAACCACATGCGTAAGTTGCATAGAACTTTCTCCAGAGCACAAAACACATTCAAATCAGTAGCAATAAGGTCTCTAACTACGTTCTTACTGTCTTCCGAAAAGAGATGTTTTTCGTGGAGATGCTTCAGAAAAGAACCCTTGACATACCCTCTTCCATGAACTCCATCATGGCATCCATGAAGACTCTTGAAAGGGCAGTGACAGAAGATGTCGGAGACTGCTAAAGAAGATGAAGAGGAGTTCGTGCTTGACGGGATGGAGGAAGGAAGAATATGGGAGCTGGGAGAATGCAGCGATGCACGAGAAGAAGTGTGTGTAACTCTCGGCATGGGAAAAATGAAAAGCAGTAAGAAAACCCTAAAACGAAAAGCAGTAAGAACCCTAAGGAAAGACAAGCCGCGACTGAAAAAAATTGAAGGAAAAAAGCAGTGAAAAACAGAAAATCGTGGAAAAGAAATCAGATTGAAAAACTAAACACAATCGATGCAAGGCGGATTCATGGAGAGGTCGTGATTGGAATGAATTTCCAATCACCGGAGTGAATCGCCGGAGAAGGAGGCATGAGAGAAAAAGCAGGCCGTGTTTGGTAAAATATTTTCAATGTGCTTTTAACCCAAAACACTTCCAAAATATTAAAAAAAATTATGTAGCATTTACTTAATCATGATCTTAATTTTTATGTCTAAATGCAGTCAAAACCGGCACTCAAGTTTGAACATGAAGGGAAATGACATTAGACACTCATTAAAACATAAAGTGATTCATGTCCATAGTGTATGATCAAATAAAGATCATATCTTTTAGTATTTTTTTAAACATGTAAACTCAAATCACCTGTGGGTAATTGTTGTTTTAATATATTTAAGAATATATATATATACATATATATATATATATATATATTTATTATAAGCACTTGACAACATAAAATTATAATGATTATGGATCAAAAATTATTTGAAATCACTGTGGTGATTGTCAAACAACTTAACAATAATGTCATCATCATAAAAATTCGGTAATCGCTAAACCTTACCTTTAGGTTTGGCGAACTCGTGCTTACAATAATATTATGATTATTTCCACGATAAAGAAACTCTAGTATCACTGTGGTGATAGCCAAAAGTGTCTCAACATAATGATCTTAAAGACAATAATCTTGTACAATAAAAAAGATCAACATTGGGAGAAAAATCCTACCATAATACACGCTAAAATTTAATAGTGCCAAACAATGGTTTTGATCAATAAAATTTATAATGCAATTCAATAAGGAATCGTTTTAAATTACACATTAAGTCATTGGTATTTTCAATAAAGCGGAAGCATGTTAATTGTTATACAACTCGTTAATTAAAAAATCACTGCATGGCCTCTTAACATTATCATAAAAAATAATTTTGATTGTAAAATGACTCTATTTATTATTTGGTTCTATATAATGAACAAGTCTAAATTAAATTAAATTAAATTAAATTAAATTTTTATCGATCAAAGAAAAAAAAGTCGAAAAATAACGGATCGGTGTAGAACCCACAGAGTCATAGTCAACAATCGAAATCTCTTGGTCAAACTGATGCGTCAACAGTTGACTGGCTATATACTTTAATCAGTCCTAGTTGAAACTGTGGAACCGGGTTAAAAACGGGTTAGGATCCGAGATCGGTTAATATTGAATAGGGTTTGTCCTATGATGGCCAGGATCAGTGAACAATTGAAACTTTGTGTTTTCTTAATCTAGGAATTACTGGTTAATCCTGTTTACTAGAACCCGCTTAATGTGTAGTCCATCATTAGATATCTTTTAAGAGGTAGTCCGATTTTATGTTTTTGGACCAAAAGAATTAACCCCCAGTCCAAACACGTGTGAGAGTTATGAAGCGTTTTTTCCTAAATGCTTAAAGTGCCCTCGTACGATGATAACATTCTGGATCTAGTTCCTTCTTTCAGTTTCTTCTCCGACGAAGAGCTTTGCCATGACGATTGATGGAGAAAAGCCAAGGAAATCTAATTCTCTGCAAACCAAAATCAGTGACGATGATAATTGTTAATGTTTGTTTTCCTCATCTTTAATTTTATATTTTTAGGGTTTAACTGGCAGCTCCTCGTCGATTTCTTATTGATTGATTTTCCTGATTTTTCTTTTCATGACGCGAGAACTAGGTTTTTCATCATTTTTATAATCTGATAGTAACAAACATATGAAATGTGAAGAATATGAGTCCGTAGACAACTAATTAGCCATGGATTAGTAAGGGATTTAGAATTGGGTAAAATTGTTCAGGTACTATTATTAATTGTTGATTTGATTTAATATTCGGAATTTAGTTCGTTATAAATTGGGTTGAACTGATTTTGGTTTAAGATCTTTAAGTTTTATAGATATTTATGTTGTTTTTGTATTCTTAGATGTAAGTAACATTTTTAGTGTCAATACGTGTGAAATCAAGTTGTTACACCATGCATGTGTAAAATGCAGAAGTTTCTCAAGGTATATACTATATGATGTTATTGAATTATTTTTTTTCTTTATTTGTATGTTGAACCTACTGTGTGTGTGAAGTGATTTTTTGCTAATTATGCGAGTTGAGACCAATGGTTAAGTAAGATATATCGTTATGTACTAGGCTTTGATTCAATACATATTAATATGTCCTAGGTTTTGTACTTCATTTATCATTCAATGGTTGTTGTGGTTATAAGATTTAACTGTTTGTCGAGCAAGTAACATGGACACATACATTGTCCTAACTTTGCAACCTCGGGAAAGGAAAAGCATTGTTGCTGCAGGTACCTTCGAAGGGATCTATTATTATGTGGTGTTTTTTTTTATTTGACGTAATTCTGGATTCTGTGTGAGAAAGTAAAACATCTAAATGAAGTTGCACTATGTAATTTGAGGCAGTAATATGACGCGTATATAAATATGAATAGGAATTCAACACATTTTTCTTTCATGATTTATCTTATATAAAACACTCTATAGTAAATTTATAATTCACCAATCTGATGAAAAATGGTATTCAGGTTGGATTCACTTTTCCTATTTGGATGCCATGGGTAACATTTACATTTGACGATGCAGGGAAATGATCTAACTCGGTACATATTAATATGTCCTAGGTTTTCACTCAGTACATATTTATATGTACTAGCTCTAACATGTAGACTTGTGCTAGAGTTTGCAATTCTTTTTACTTCATTTATCATTCAATGGTTCTTGTGATTATACATATGCTGAGAAGGTAACAAGGATATGTGATTGTTGTTGCCCTGAATTTTCAAACTCGGGAAAAGAAAAACAGTGTTGTTGCTGGTACCTTCTCAACATTCAATTATTTTGTGCTCTTTTTTTCATTTGACATAATTCTGGATTCTGTGTGAGAATGTAAAACATCTAAACGAAGATGAACTATGTACTTTGATGCAGTAATATTAAGGGAATATAGTATAAATATGGATAGGAAATTTATATGCCCCTTGCAGTGTTCCCCTGGAACCGGTGTTTGACTGAGAAATTGTGCCAGAAGTTGTTTACAATGTGGTGAAGGACCAGAAACATTGTGGGGAGATTACATATTAACATGTACTAATTCATTTGTGTCTGTCTATGTGAATTCTTAATGCATTTTTTTCGAATCCTGATGTTTATTTGCTAGATTAATAAGCAAACATTTGTTTACATGATGAGATGTATATCACTTTGGATTTTAATTTGTAATTTTTTGAGTCGGCTTGGATTTTAATTTGTTACTTTTTGTGTCTGTTTTAATAATTGGCAGCTATGTTGGATGAATTGCAAGAGCATGTTGAATCCATTGACATGGAAAATGGTAAGTTGATACCTTATTAATTTGGGATTTTTTTTAGTTATATAATGTAATTAGTTTGTATGTGTGTCACATATTTGCATACAATTGGTGGTTTAGTCCCCCTTTTTGAACACCTGAAGAATTCGAGTGCAGGCATCCGAGCAAAGGCTGCCAAGGTTGTAAGTATTATAGTTCAAAATAATCCTAAGAGTCAGAAACTTCCAATTGCCGCAAACAGTCTAGAACATCTCAATATGTACTAGGTTTTCACTCAGTACATATCAAAATGTACTAATTCATTTATGTCTATTTCTTAATGTGTTTTTATTCTAATCTTGATGTTGTTTGCAGGAGTGTGCTAGATTCTTTGGGTGTTCTGTATTTTTAGCGTTCTCTAGTCCTTAATGGTTAAGTCATTGACTCTTGATAGTTTTTATTACGTCTTTGACAGATGACAGTTTTGCGGAAGGGGATGTATGAAATATAACAAGCTATGGTGATGTTTGAGAAGAATCTTAAATTCAAAAAACAAACAACAACAACAGTTATGGCCGCTGGAGATGCAGCTACAAGTCATTGAGGTTGTAGACATCAAGGATGAGAGAGAGATTGGAGGAAATATCTCATCAACTTGATGAGTTGTTGAGCTATGTTTTTTTGGCAGAATTTTCTTTGCCGCCAGGTTTTACATTACAACAAGATATGTAATGCCACTATTTAAGGCTTCATACTTTTTAACGCCACTTTACTTTTCAATGCCACTATACATTACAAAAAAAAATTGAGTTTGTGCATCAGGTTTTACAGTAGATGATGTACTGCCTGTATTCAAGGTTTCCAATATTTTTTTGTTAACCTTTTCCTAGCCCTGCCTTTGTAGTAGGATTTATGAGTCCTGTACTTTGGAAGATTATTGTATATACCTCGTTTATCAAAATAAAAAGATTTTATTGGGAAATATGAGTTGAACTCACAGTATACAAATGATATGCTATGGAAAAACTACAGTATATAAATGATGTATCCGGAGAAACCACAGTATATAAAACAATGTACTCAGGAGGGGAACTTGCATTAAGTAAACTTTGTACACTGAAACAAAAGGAGAAGTTGAAACAAGCGGAGTTATGCCTTGTTGTAATACAATAAGTGACGATCAACGCCTTCAATTCCGAACTTTACAGTCTTTTTAGCACCCGTTTTCTATGCAACACATTCATAATCTCAAGCTTCTGCTGACTTGATAAATTATAGATATTTATACACCGCAACATGTGCACATCGCTGCAACTAATAAGTTTTTCCATAAAAGCTTAATGTTAAAACCAATTTTTGCAACAAATATTTATTGAAAGGGAAATAAAATCACCTAGTTTTTCACGATATAAGAAAATATGTACTGGCAGTTGACACTGTCAAAAACCACCAAGTTTATCACAATACAACCAGATATGTACTGCAGTTTTTACCAGTATAATCGAATATGTACTGGCGACAATTGACATTGTCAAAAACTACCCCGTTTTTCAAGCATTACACATCAATATTTCTTATCAGAAACATGCTGGTTTTACATGTTATTTTCCTCTTGCAAGGTAGCACATGTTGATATGACCTAATACAAGTGCAAGTTTTCTACAATACTAGTCAAGATAAGGGGAAAAGAAATAAGGCTAGTTCTGCATTACAAAAGAAATAAGGTTCACTGGTTTCACATGATACATATCAGTAACTAATGCTTTTACACAGTACATATCCGTATCTATTACAGTACATATTAATATGGTATATCAATTAATAACCTAGTACATGTCAATATGTACTGTAGTATCATATTCAAGCATGAACTATTAAGGGTCTATGCGATATATAATTATATGTACTGCATGAACGAATCACTTTTGGATAAAGTACATATTGATATATAATGATGCTTGTGGGGAGCATAAAAGAGATTTTTATACAACAAAGCATATTGATATGCGCTGATGCTTACGGAGAACTAAAAAAGAGTTTTACGTAGTACAATAGAACGTATTGATATGTACAGATGCATACACACAACAACAAGGAAAACAATACATATTCATATGTACAAAGTAACACAGTACAACATTACATATTTATATGTATTAATGCTTATAAAAAGCATAAAGAGGGTTTCACATAATACAACAATACATATTCATATGTACAAAGTAACACAGTACAACAATACATATTGATATGTATTGATGCTTATAGAGAGCGTAAAGAGGGTTTACATAATACAAAAATATATATTCATATGTACTGCATCGTACACGCAACAATAATCCAATTATTCAACATTACATATTAATAAGTACTACCAATATGTAATATGTACTATTAGATCATGCACATAACACTAATCTAACTATCGAACATTACATCTTGATATGTATTGTTCCTTTTAGAAACGAAATTAGAAGTGAATTTTAGATTTGTACCTTCTTTTGGTAAAAATGCTTTCTTCCATTTTGTTGATGAAGGAGTAACAATGTTTTCTCTGTATTTGTTGTTAATGGTGGAGGAGTAATAATGTTTCTCTTCCTTTTTGTTGTTGGTGAAGGAGTAACAAGAAAACGAATAACAAAATCAGATCCAAAACGAATTTCCATCAAAAAATAGGAAAATCTTGTTTGATTTCACCGAATCTAGGGTTTTCCCATTGATTTTCTTCTGCTTTGATGATGAATTATTTGGGTTTTGTGACCTACATTTTCAGATAAAACTCAAAATCGTGCCCTAGATTTTAAGTTTTTACTAAAATAAAGAAGATGAAATTGAAATCAGGAAAAATAAAGAAACTGGAACTCAAAATCGTACTATAGATCTTCAGATTTGAGTGAATACAAAAGAAGATAAAACTGATTTCTGCCGCTGGACTGTAGAAGATGATTAAAGTTTTACACTGACTCTTCTCACGGGTAGCTTTGTAATTTTACGTTTTTTGAAACTTTGTTGGACCAGCCAGCAAATGTTTTATCCCGCTGGACTACAGAGTAACCCAGGTCGGGTTTTCTGGACTAAACAGGAAATTCCTCTCACAAAACATTAGTCGCCCACTTATCACCCATTTCGACCCATATTATAATTAATTAGTCCATTAGCATTAGGCCTTATTTGGTAAAATTTATGATTATGTATCTATGATTATAGATAATCATAAATTGGTAAATGAGTTTGATATAATCATTTTTAAAATAAAATTTTCCAAACGCTTTTTTTCAGATAATTGATTATCTTAGAATGATGATCTCGAAAAGGAAAAGAAAAAACGATGATCTACGATATTTTCTTAGTTGTATGTTGTTTTTTTGTCTCTCTTGATAATTTAGAGAAAATAAGAAGAAAAAATTCAATTTGAGTATTTTAGAAAAAAATAATTGATTATAATAAATTTTCAAAACAACTTTTTCCTGTTTATGGAAATAATGAATTTTTTCAATTGTGATTAAAATAAGCAATTATTATAATGGTTACCAAACGCGTATAGAATCCATTATTATGGATTATGGGCTGATAATCCATTAAAATAATGGTTACCAAACAGCCCCTTAGAGCAACTGCAGTGGTGCGAGTATAACCAAAGATTAAAGACCAAAAAAAAACGATCAAATTTGAGTTTAGTCTGGTGTGTGACGCTACGGGTAGAAGATTAAATTTGATCGAGCGTGCACTATACGTTCGCCTGGTGTGGGGGGTAAACTATACGTACGGCCGATGAGATTCCAAAAAATAAAATAAAATAATAAACAACAAAAAAATGGGGCGGAGGTATAAAGCCCGTCCCATATATAAAGTGAATTGAAAAAAAAGAGTTGGGCGGAGGTATAAACCCCGCCCCACCCAAAAAAAAAAAAAAACAACAAATGTAAAACACGCCTGGTGTGGGCGCGGGGACTTTATACACGCCTGGTGTGGGGCGTTAACTATACACCCGCCTGGTGGTGGGGCGTTAACTATACGTTCGCTCGACTATATTTGGTTTTGGTCTTGGTCTTGGACCAAATATAGTCTGAGATTTGGTCTTTGATCCGGATTTTAATCGATAGTCTGTCCGCTGTGTCTCGTTTTTTGACCAAATATTTGGTTATACTCGCCCACTTTGGTTGCTCTTAGGTCACATGCCCCATCGTTAGGATAGTCAATTTTCAACTTAATTCTTTACAGAAACAAAACCTAATTTCCATTGTACTGTTCACGATCCCAATTACGACGCACCATGAGAAATACAATTACGTATTATTTTGAAAGACGAGAAATACAATTACGTATTATTTTGAAAGACGTATAACAGAGACATAATATACCAACAGATTCTAATATGAGAAGTTGATTCACAAACTTGATGGACGACATGATCATTGCATACAGAAAACAGACGATCATGGGTTCTAAACGCAATCTCTAGATGCCAACTATAAGATTTGATTTTATAGATACGTGATTATCAGGATCGTTAATAATCACACGATAATTATATATAAGAATATTTTATACGGAATACCTGGTAGCGCTAATCCAACGTACATCAATCATCTTTGGGGCAGTGATAATACCTTGTGAAAGTCATGATTTCTCTCTCTTGAACTTAGCCATAATGAGTAATTCCTTGGATACAATACTGGTGGTTATTGTTTCTCTTTCATAGGTAGAGAGAGGACCAAGTTCCTAGGGTTTCGATATATGAACTTTAGATATCGACCGTCCATCAAGGAAGAGTATTAATAGGATACTAACTCCTTATATAAACCATGAATTATATATTTAGCAATGTCCTAGTTATGACCAATATTCTCACATGGACCCAATAAAAATAAATAATCATATAAGAAATTATCTTACAGTTTTAGGTTCTTTGGATAGGGCTCCAAGAAATAAGCACCTTATGCACATAGGTTCAAGCTTTTGATTGGCTCACGCCTATTGAAGTCCAAAGGAATCTATGCCCTGTAATGGGGTGGACAGCCAGAGTTAAACTGTTGGAAATCTTATTACTGATTCACCAAATACAATTCAAATCATTCTATCATTTTACCAAATTACTGATTTCAAATCAGGATTAGTAAACGATAAATCCTTACAAACTTGTAAAGATGATCTTTAAAAAGAAAATTAAAGAAAAAAGAGAAGAAGAAGAATTGACAAAACAATTAAGCAAACAAACAATGTGTATTGAGGCCTATATTGTATCAGACGCTAGGCGAGGAGATGGCGCCCAGGAAAAAAAAAGATTGTTCACAGTTTTTCGCCTAGGGTGTTTTTTTGTCCGGGCGCCTAGGAGAGCTAGGCGCTGGGCTTTTACAACATAGATTAAGGCAAGTAATCTCTTTACTTAGAAAATTTAATACCCTATCCTAGATGCTGATACATGTAATGGTATATGTCTCCAGCATTCAATAATACTTTTGGTATTCTTCAACAACACTTCAATGAATGCCAAAAATTGAATGCGAATTAATATTGCACAAACTCTCTTTTACACACTCTCAAAATATCATATGAGAAAAACCAAATATTTATGTCTCAAACTCAACAAGATGAAGAGTTTACATAGTGTTGAAACAACACCTATGGCAATAGTTGGAACTATTCCCAACGGTTGCTAACTAAAAAATTACGATTGTTATTAACAGTCACGTAGTTTGAATCACATAAATGTTCCCAACAATCATTTATTTAAATTGTTCATTCAGGATCGTGGGATCGCATCTAACTGGTTTGGACTAATCCTTCCCAATAGATGATAATTGTTATATTAAAATACTGGATCTTAACTTATTCATTTAGATGCAATCCTGACCGTCCAATTCGAATCTCATTGT
Organism: Papaver somniferum; assembly: GCF_003573695.1. Lineage (NCBI taxonomy): Eukaryota > Viridiplantae > Streptophyta > Magnoliopsida > Ranunculales > Papaveraceae > Papaver > Papaver somniferum. The sequence goes on from NC_039358.1 coordinate 117,265,370, forward strand.
ATAAAATCAAACACTCCAAGTGCTCCTCGGTACGAGCATGTGAAGTGCGTGCTTACTCCCTAAACGTCTAGGGCATGCGCGGGGTGGGTGCAGTATTTCAGTGCGAAGCACTAAGAAAAGGGTGCACCTTAGCCTTGTACTCACAAGTTAATGATATACACATAGTTCACTACAATGGAAAACCACCTTTCTTAATTTCTGTTGAACATCCTAATGTTGATTATTTTCGGTTCAAATAGTTTCAAATTTTTGGGGTTGCTGTAACCTCTTTTCTTGTAAACCATTTCTTGTAAATTTTGTTATCTATTAATACAAATTTTTGACTTATAAAAAAAAACATATAGTTTATAGACAAGAAAAACCTTCAATTTTGAAGCAATGTGGGACTAAACATTTCCCCTATGTTTCAAGTTAATACAATTTCCATTCATATTGGATATGCGCTTGAGTGGCCATCCCGGCGTAATTTCCAACAATAAATTGAAGTAGTTAGACAAGATATTGGCCGTTAGTTCGCTACCTGAATCTATATAAAGCGTTATGTTTAACTTTAGGCGTGTTACTATAAGCAACTACCCCAGACATATATTTTTCTATAATAACACGCCTTAGGTAGTAAGGTCATGCTTTATAATGGAACATCCCGTTCCTTTTGTCAAGTATCAAATTATAGTGGAAAGTGGATAAAAAATTTCAAGTCATAGGGAGAATAAGGAAAATAGTTTCTGTTAGAGCATTGCTCGGTCAAACTGCCAAGTTTTGTTATCCCAAACTTGTTGTCAATGTTAGATGCATAAAACTATATCTTGATTTCTAGTTTACTAAATTAAAGTCTCAGAATAGGATTATAGTATGGTAGTTGAGTATCAGACATCACTGAATAGCCCTCGAATATTGAGGATCAAACGAAGACATTTGGAGAACTTCGTCGACAAAGAGGTATGTGAAAACTTAACAATCCTATTTACTCACGGCATTACCATTCTATCTTTATGAGACTATATTGTACGATTTTTAATGGATTTAGTATTGCAAAGAAGACGTTTCGAATCAAGTTTGTCTTGTTAAATATCTCGAAATATGATCCAAGCAATGGATATTCTTAGATCTTTGAGAATCTTGTTGAGAACAATTTATTGTTCAAGATTTTTTGTTTCAAGATGATCATTTGAAAATTACTCAAGCAATGATATTTCATATCTACGGAGATTGGGAATGTTTCAGATCATGAAAGAGAGTTTTCAAAACTACTGAAATGTGGACTTATGAGAAATACGCGTACCCAGTACGCGTACCCTAGACATCTGATTTCCGGAGCGTAGGTAGGTATGCGTACCCCGAGGTTCTGGATTTGTATAAAGGTGGGAGGTAGTATACCCAGTACGCGTACCCCAAGGGCTTGAGTTTGTGAATAGCTTAGGGTATTGCAGACCCAGTACGGGTACCCTCGCTACATGAATTCGCGAACTGGTCCATAGGTATGTGCACGTACCCCTGCACATACCTACCAAGTACAAATTAAGCAAATGTTCATAAACTATTTTCACAAATACGCTTGAAATTTTTACAACTCTCACGAACACTTCTAAGACATCATTGATCACTAAATTACTCTGGGATTGTGAATCATGATTTAAGCCTTAAGTGATAAATGAACACGATTTTGCTTATATGTTCACATGTCATATTTTCTATGAACTATCCTTTCTTTTGTGTAATTTCAAGACACACTTCTCACATGCTTACATGAATTCCTAATAAGAATTTCATCTAAACTGAGAGAGTGTTTGCTTGAATCTCAAGTTATATTAGCTTGAATTCAAAGCCACCTATTATGTTGAAAATCTATAAATAGATTTATTATTGAAAATAAGAAATTTTGAGTCAAGCTTGTCTTGCTAAATATCTCAAAATATGATTTAAGCAATGGATGTATAGATCCTTGATAATCTTAGTTAACAACAATTTATTGTTCAAGAACTAATGTTTTATATCATTTGAAATAATTATGTTTATGAAAAGACGAGGGTACCAAGTACACCACAATCTTTTCGTTATCAACCTATATGGACAGAGACTGTCAAGAACATAACAACCACAAGGTATACACTTGATATATAGAATAGGTATGGAAACCAAACCTAACTATAGGGATCAATCCAAGTGTTTTGATAAACAAACGAGTGTATTCGCTTTAATTATAAAGAAAATTAAGCTAATTAAATAATGTGAAAGTAAAGTAAATAACGCAACACAAGATTTTGTTAATAAGAAAATAGGAAATACAGAAAATCCATGGGTCCTAGTCTAGTTTTGAATACTCTCATAATACTACTACCAACTTCGTATAGCTGAGAACAAGTAAACTATCCCTAGTTACCTTGGTATTCCTGCGCCTACAACTAATCTGGTCAACGCATGTTCAAAAGACGAGGGTACCCAAATATACCTCAATCTAAAACTTTTCCACCTATAAGTCCTTTCTCCGAAAGTGACTGTCTATGGACTGAGTCGAGACAATACAACTAATCGGTTCACACTTCGTATGATCGTCTATGGATACGAGATCGAGACAATACGACAACAATATAACTTGTATGGTTTACTATGGATACAAGATCGAGACAATAAAAAAACGAAGTATGTTTACTTGATAATAAGTTCGGACTTAACGAAACACAATAGGATTGCTATCAAGTAAATAGGAATTAATGTTTGTGTATTTTACTTCTGATTATAATAAAAACAATTATAATTGCGGAAATAGAAAAGTAAAAGATACAACAAGATTTTGTTAACGAGGAAACCAAAAATGCAGAAAAACCCCGGGACCTTGTCCAAAATTGAATACTCTCAGGATTAAGCCGCTACACAAAATTACACCTAACTTCGTATAGTTGAGACCAAGTAACTAACCCTATAGTTATTTTAGTTCCATTTGTATTCCATGCCTCCGACCTATGAATAAGTCACGTACTTGGAACAATCCCTTTGGTTCGTATTCCAAAAAGTAAAGGAACAACAAATATGTTCGGTACCAACTCTTTTCAAACAACGTGATATGAGTTTGACAAAATGCTCTTCCGTTTATCCCAATAAACTCCTTTGTCAGGTTCTTAGATCAATCTCTTAACAATTACTAAAGTAATTGTTTAGACTATGCAATCAATACTTCGAATCACAAAGAATTGTATTAATGTCGATCTAATCAACTTATCAGTCAAGTTTATCACAAAGATAAACTGATTATAGTTGGATCCCCAGCCGATCAAGTTTTATGCACACCAAAGATTATGAACCCAAATCATAAATATTCTTCGTCTTCAAATCTTCTTAGATCTTCAATAAACACCTGCACATAATCAACTTGAATCTCTTGTGATCAATCACACACAGAACGGAGTCTGTTAACAATGGATTATCACAAAACGTCTTTAGATCTACAAACAGTCTAAAGATCCCTGTCGATACTTCCATCTAGGTTTAGTAAATCTTATATCAGAAGAGAAGATTCTCAAGCATAAACAAACTAGGTACAATCAAAGATCAACAACCGTTAGTCAATCAAATCAATCGAAAACTAATAATAAACTGCAGTTATCTAGTTTTCCACCAACGTACTCGTAGAGCTTCCCAATCCCAAAGAAGTCTTTAAAACGAGCGGTCGTAAGAGATTTCGCCTAATTAGGGTACTTTCCTCTCCGAATAGACGTCTCCACCAGTAACAACACAACTAGGTAGTTTTGATGGCTCTGAGGATTAGTTTGCTTGAAATGCAAACTTCAATATTTATAGACCAGGGAAGTTTGGACACCAAGGAATTTCCAAAACTGAAAATATTCTCAAGATATGCAATACATTTCCAAATTCGGTTTCCATAATTCCTGGAAATGTTTTGTCCAAATATTAACTGAAATCTCAGTAGAAAATCTCCAATTAGTAAATGCACATTACCAATTTTTATTTTCTAAAGATATGCATTTTAATTGCTGGAAATTAAAAGCATATAAAACTAAAAATCTTAATTAAAAGATTCTCAATTTATTTCGATCCGGGATTTTCCTTTAGTTATTAAGGAATATCTTTGAACAGTAAAAGATAAGAATTACTGCACATGTTCAAAGTATGTCGAAGTCTTTACTTTGTAAATCCTTTTTCATATTTACAATCTTGGAATCGATTTGCCACACTTCCAAACAAGTTTATAATTGGTTCATATGACTTCCAAGAACTATGTGATTGATTATCCTATCAAATCACCATTAATGGGTTTCACGGCTCTACCAAAACAAGTTTCGGTTCTACCTCCATGTGGATACTAGGATTAGCCACACTAGCTTTCCAAAATTTGGTTGACTAGGTACTAGGATCGGTTACCACATATTTATGGTATCTAACTTGTATTCGGTTGCACAAGTCATAGGATCGGTTACCAATATCTAAGACTTGTCGTAATTCCTACAAGGATCGATTCTCCTTGCTTGTGATCGGTTGCACCTCTAACTAGGATGGTTCCCCAATGTATAGAGTTGGTCATACCAATTACAACATATCGACAATACCATCTCAGGTGATTACTTAAAATCGGTTTCACTAATAAAAGTCATACCAATACAAAAGTCAGGCCTTGTGAATAGTTTTACCAAGATACATAAACAAGTTATGAGTGGTTATTCTAAACACACATATTGGTAATCCAAAGATTTGCAATGAATAACAATACCAATAAGCCTAGCGATTTCCCTTTTGATTCATAAAACAAGTTTATGAATTGTACTTCCTTTAAACGAATGTAAAACATTGTTTCCTAGGTCGAAATCTTCACCCATAGCCATACATAATCACAATAGCATTCATACTATTATGTCGATGTCTTATATACGAAGTTCAAAAGATAGACGTTATACTTCGTATTGTAATTCCTTAATACTATGTCTAACTAGAGTATAATCATTCACAGTTTCGCAGTTACGTTTTCAATATGCACGACTTGAAAGATACGTTAGGAATGAAACAGTTCAAGTAAAATATTACTAACCTCAAGAGGAAGGATGATGTTGTCGTTGTAGCTCTTTACTTCTTCATATTCTTCGTGTCTTCACGTAATACTTGTAAGTCTCATATCCTAGTAACTTTCTAGCTAACCTATACGAAGTTGACTCTAGTAAATAATCAAGCGACTCTTTAAATGAGTTTTGATTCACTAAAATATGACAACCAAACTTGACATACCAACGCTTGGTGGATTAACCGAGCAATCATATGTGAATCCTATGATAAAGTCCATTATCTTAAGTTTCTTTACCTTCTTGTAAAGACTTCAAGCACTCAACTCTTTTGAATCATATTTCGAAACAGTAAAGTACTAAATTGTATTCGGTAACTTATCTCTCAATCTCAAGAAGTAAATCAAAGATTTTATATTTAGTTAAACAAAGGCTCTTCCGTTTAATCTAATAAACTGCCATATTCAGTTTAGGTCAACCAATATCTATATATTCAAGATATATGTTTATAATATATCAGTTTCGAGTGATGAAGAAGACCACTAGATGATAGATTCTCGAGCTATACGACTAGCAATAAGATGTTTATCAAAAGATAAACAAATATAAATTAATTAGATCCCAGCCGATCAAGAGTGTGCACGAGGTAAATCACAAAGATCATAAACCAATAAGAAATATTCTTGTCTTCAAATCTTCAGTGTTTTAACTACCTGAACAAACAAACTTGATTCCACTTATCATCTATCATGCACATAACGGAATCTCTTAACAAATTGATGATCACAACTCTATCGTCAGATCTAAAAACAGATTTAAACTACCATCAATCCTTGATGTAGTTCGAGTGACCTTATGTCACATAAAAAAAAGGCTTTCAAGATGTAGTAGGGTAAAAACTGATTCTGTTGAAAATGGTAAATTGGGTATGTCGACGAGAAACGAATCTAAACCCTAAATAAATGTACTGCACATGAGTACTTTTAGATTCGAGAGATCAATATGTACAATCCTGGCCTAAACCAAGAAATGGCCGTTCCAATCTTGCTTTGGTCACAAAATGAAGGAGGAAGGTTGATCTTGGGGAGGGAAGCAAAGAAAGTGTTGAGATTGGAATGATGAATTCTGTAAAGTGTAGTTTTTTGACTTGTATCAGAACGTAGAATTTGCTTGCAAAGTGTAAGATGTGAATCCTGGATGGTTTCTGAAATACTTGCGTTGATAAATAATGTTCTTAGTTGAATATAGATGGAAAAAATATATTTATACAAGTCATAGTCGAACACACTGATCTCGCTAGAAGTGGGAGTTGTGAAGTAGTGGAGATCATGGGTGAGTGGTGAAAAACCGTGTCTTGTAGTTATAGGAAGACCGGACGGTTTGTACTCCTATTACTCCTCTACCTGTCACCTATCCGCTATTCCATACACTTTCTCTTAATGGGCGTGTTGCACGCCGCACGCTATAAACCGCTAGACCAATACCCTAATGAACATCCCCCAGTTGTGACATGTTTGATGTCTCGAATATTTTGGTAGAAAACATCAATTAGTCATGACTGGCATGATTTATATTACTAAGGCTGGCAAGTAAAAGCTCACTCGTATAATTTGATTTACCTGGATGAGATCCGTAAGTGGCAAGTCAAATTATATGAATAAGACTCCCCGTGAGCCATCCCTCAAAGAATAACATATGTCTGTTTGTGGGTGAAAACCGTTTCTGCTGATTTCGGTAATTTCGTGTGAGTGTGGGTGAGAAACAAATCTAAACCCAAAACAATGTACTGCACGGGAGTACTTTTGATTCGAGAGATCAATCTGTACAATACTGGCCTAAACCAAGAAATGGCCGTTCCAGGCTTGCTTCGGTCACAAAGTGAAGGAGAAGGGTTGGTCTTAGGGAGGGAAGCGAAGAAAGTGTTGAGGCCAGAATAGTTGATTCTGGAAGTGTGGGTGTTTTGCCACTTGTATCCGAAAGTTGGACTGGCGAGCTGAATGGAAAGCTACCAGGTGATTTCTGGATGTATATTGTTCTCCTGACCAAACTTTTTTTTTTTGGTAGAAATAAGTGAAACCTATTTATACAAGTCGTAATAAAACGTATCCTGGCCTCGTAAGAAGTGGAAGCGGTTGAGTGGTGGCAAAGTGGTAACACGTAACGCCTGGAATTGATGTTTCCATAATGAAGATGCGTTTCACCACTTATTTCTTGCCATTACTAACCGCCTCACTCTTATTTCACTTTCTTGTAACGGGCGTATTGCACGCCGCACGTTGTAAACCGCCAGACCAATACCCTGATGCGCATCCCCCAGTTTGTGACATGTTTTGATGTCTCGAGTGTTTTCATTGGAAAACGTGTAGCATGTTGCTATGTGCGGAAAGTTAAGATAGAGAGGCTTACCGGTTCAGTGACGACCTTCGACGGCCGAGATTTTGCATCTCAGGAGGAAGGGTAGCCGTTGATTGCGACCACCTTCCGTTTGGCGGCCAGTGGCGTGGACGTGGCTGGTATGGCTTGCGCATGCTTTTTGGCATGCACGTCTGGTAAGCGCGTCTGGCATGCACGTCTGGTAAGCGCGTATGGAATGCGCGTCTGATAAGCGCGCCTGGCATGAGCGTATGGCATGTTCGGCATGCGCGTGCGGCATGCTGGCGTTTTTTGGGAAGCTAGCGCGTTTTTTGGAAGCTGGCGTGTTTTGGGAAACCAACTTAGCTTGGCTACCTTTCTGAGGCCGTGGAAGGTTTGGAGCAACCTGATTGGTTGACGGAAAGTGGGGCCAGCATGCTAGGGCGTGGCCATACTTCCAATGCGCGGTGGCGGATTTGAAGCGACCTGATTGGTCGACGGAAATAGGGCCGACATGCTAGGGCGCGACCGCACTTTTAGCGCGCTGTGGCGGATTCGGTTGCCTAGCTTGTTTATGCATGGTTTCGACCAACGGGGTCCAGTATACTGCGCGGAGCGCGAAACCCTAATTTGCAAATTAGTTGGTTTTATGAGTTCTTTGCGAGTTATCACAATAATTAGTTGGATTTTGTATGCTGCCATACAAAAATATTTATCTACAGAATGCAGTGTGCTTTCTGTCTGAGCATGTCATGCAATGCCCTTAACTTTGGTACTTGGAGGTTCATTCTACTCCGTTGTGAGTGAACATAAATCCGTCATGCCATACCGTATTGGCGAGGTGCCAAAATTACTCAGTGAGTCTCCTATTGGCGAGGTGCCGAAATTTACAGAGTGTTATGGATAAAAGTGTATTGAGCGGCTCAATAAATATGTCGGTGGAGAGGTTAGTACTCGCAGCACCGCTTCCTTGCAGAGTGACGTCACATATGATGCAAGGTTTTACGATTTTAACCCTAATCTAAAAACCACCATCAACATTAAGTCCCCTGCTTAGCACGTAACAGTGGCATTGTTGCGGGGTAAGCATGAGATGGTGACAGGCGAGAGCAAAATCTAGAGGGAAACATGTGAATAGATCGCGAAGGAAACTGAACTAACCTTTAGTGGAAGGCATGAGAAATCCGTGATCCTTGTGTTGGCGGATTTTTCATAGATTCGTCTTGGCCATGGGTCGTTGGTACCGATAGCTTGAAGTAGCGGATGAGCGGCTAGCTGAAGTAGCGGATGGCGTGGCTAGCTTGGATATGGCTTGGCTCGGACGCGTCTCGGACGCGGCGTGGATTGGACGCGACTTGGCTTGGCGTAGCTTGGACGCTGCTTAGCGCGGAGATGACGCTGGATAAGTCAGAATGACTCGGACACCAAATCCTAATTGTTCCGTATAAAGAAATATCTAATCCAGCTGGTATCACGCGTGTGAAGCCTTAATTCACGGCTGGTAAAAGATTTTCTGCTGAATATAAGAGCTGATCCTGAATCCTTCGCATACAAATCATCATAAGAATCGCGTCCATCTTCCCCACAGGTATTGTATCGTGTTTCTTCCCCTAGTTCCATTTTGTCTTCCTCATCATGTAGATTGCTGGTACAAACGCGGTAAAAAAATTGTAGTATATAATGGGATCTTACAGTGATGATCGTATATCTTCGGAAAGAAATTCTGAACCCGACGAAACCCAGTTTTCTTCTCATGAGGAGGTATTAGACAGAATTGATTCTCTGTTCCGTGAGGCTGACGAGATTATACGAGACATGTCTCGCCTATTTATGCAGAGTACGTATGGGTGTTCAGACTCTCTTGGCTTCAGTGGACATGGAGGAAAGGTGGAGGCACGATGAAGAATCCCGGCTTGTCGGGAGATCTTAGAGCAACGAACCTTTTCTACAACCCAATGCTAGGGCTGAATGATTCTCCTCTCGGTTGAAGCGGCGGAAGACTGAGTTCATGAAACTTTTAGGTGAGGACAAGTTTAATTACCCTGTCCATGATGGTATCGTAATCCTTGACTTTGATGCGGACGAACCGGGACATCCTCAAGAAGTAGCTGGAAAGGCTCATGGGGAAGACTCGACACGATTTACAAAACTGAAGCAACTTCTGGAGTGGACGCTGAAACTACTGTCAGGGGTGTTGACGCAAACGCTGAGGATGCCGTCAAGGCGGACGAGGAGACGGGGGAAATGTATGCTGGAGCAACTGGAGAAGCTACGAAAACATACGTTGGGACTGCTGTTGAAGCAAACACCGGACATGAAGGGGAAGTTGCTGCTGTGGTAGCTTCTGGATGGGACGCTGCGGTTGCTGCTGCTGAGGCGGCTTCTGGATGGAACGCCGAGGTTGATGCTGCCGAGGCGGCGTTTGGATGGAACGTTTGCTGTCAAAAAGTGTGCTGGGGAGAGTGCTTGAAGAAGCTCTAATGAAGGCGCTATTGATCCAGGCGTCTGCGGTTAACGGCCAATTTTTCCACTTTTGCTATTTCTTCTTAACGTGTAGCCTCTTTTGACTTTCCAGAAGTTTGATTTTACTTTCTTGCTTTCATGGTGGAGTTAGGTTTAGTCAAGTAACATTCCGTCATTCAGCTTTTTATGGTTTCACATCTTTGAATGAATTAATAAAACCTTCATACTGTTTCTGAGATTTGAAGCCGAATATTCTTGAAGAAGATATCTGTTCTGCCGCCTGATGATCGTCTTCCTTGCATATTTCCTTCTTGAGTATTTTTGAATAGGTATTTTTTTAGTGGTTTGATTTCTCTGGTTTTCAATTGACGGATAATGACTCTGTGAGAGTTTTAGGTTTACTTGGTATTTTTCCTTTAAGGGGAAAACTTTTCAAGGAAAGATGTTCTTTAATTGGAATTGAAAATTCTACTTATGAATGCAAGCAATGCAATCATTTTTGAGGAGTTACAAACATTGCATGAAAAGGAAAATGCTGAAAGAAATGTTGAAGGAGAACGCTGGAGGTGAAGGTAGCACAACGTTTTAGGTATTGAAGGGTTTGAGCCATCGCGAGTGAATCGTGACACCTTCCAATTTTTCGGTATTGATGAGCTTGCAGTAACCACCCATGATAACATCTGCCACCAGATATGGCTCGTCTTCCTTTTCTTTAGGCGGACCGGGTCTAGTGGCCATCTTTACTGTTATGTTCCCAACTTGAAACGAGGTCATCTTGACTACTACATCTCCAATTTGAAATGGTTTAGAGCGTTGCGCAACCACTTGATTGAACTCGTCGTGTTTGGCTGTGACAACTTCCAAATTTTTGACAAAGTACTTGAAAGGCTCAACATCCCATTCACATCTCTTAATAACGCCTGGGTTGGTAATAGGACCGAGTCCCCATGCTTGGCCGAGAGGAGAGGTGACTGGGTGCAGAAAGGGTTGTTTAACCAGACTTACTTGTGTTCGGAATCTGCGGATGAACGTCGACAGGCTTTCTCCAGGCAATTGAGTTACATTGGTAAGTTGTTGATATGGCAACGTGTAATCTTCAAAGTTGGATGGCTTGTTGGAAATTCTTTCGGGTATCGACATCGGCAGAGGGGATACCCCTAACTTCGCTTTGTTATCGTGTACTCACGTGCGCCCCAGAATCATGTCGTAGCTTGAGAGTTCTTTGACAATGTAGAATTTTCCATGTGTTAGAGTGTCCCCCACCTTGATTTCAAGATTGATGTAGCCATACGCGTCTATCGCCAAGTTTTTGACCATGGTTGGGGAATGGGTAGCCTCCTGCTTCAAAACTCCCGCAGCTCTCAGAGTTTTGATGGTAATGATGTTGAAGTCAGAAGCCACGTCGATGAATGTGCTATCGATCTTAGCGTTCCTCTGATGAACCGTGGTCAGCAATCCCCAGTTGTATTTTGCATCACCGCTTCCTGGAAGAGTTTGGGGTTCTGGTGTGGTTTCTTCAGTAGGAAAGAGTCACTTGCCCGATACAACACGATTAAGGGATGCGAAGATGTCTTGACGCTATGCCTTGGATAGGTAGAGAATTTCGCACACATGTTGCATCATGGATTGCACAGTTTCGTGTACGGAGTTCCCACAGACCATGCAACTCCTGATTGGAAGTGGATCTCTGTGATCTATTTCATTGTCTAGTCGAAGCTCCCCTGCTTCTATCTTTTCTTTGAAGATATGCTTCAGCTTGTTGCAGTCACTGGTCGGGTGGTGGAAAAATCTGTGGTAGCGGCAATATTTTGGGTTTCCTATTTCCGCTTCGGTTGGTGGGGGCCTGATAGGAGGTAGCCTGACAGCGTCGTCTTGGATCCATGCTTCCAAGAGTTCAATCACTTCTTAGATTGGGAACGGTAAATCCAAGACATTTTCTCCAGCCTCTTGATGTCGCATGGGAGCTTTAGCGTTGGTCTTCCGTGGCGGAGCTGCCTATCGTGCTGACGCTGCGCGCTTGGATGGTTGTTCTGCTGTTGGAGCCTTCCTTTTTCCTCCCTCGTCTACCACGCTCACAGAGGAGGGACCAGTGTTGTATTGCTTATTGATGAGGCGTCTATTTCCTTAAGTTTCGTGTGCGTCCTCGCTTCTAGTTGTCCTGGTTCTTTCCAACAACGCTGGTGATGTTGTGGCTGACCGTTTTGCGGCTTCATGAAGCTCAGAGAATGTCTGGAATCGCAGATTCTCTAGTAAGGCGCGGTAGATGGGAATCATGCCATTGATACAGGAGTCCACCAATTGATGTTCGGTCACGTTTGGGTCATGAAAATCGAGCGCTTGAATTCTTAATCTTTTGACAAAATCATTCGGATGTTCGTTGTTTCGTTGAAACATCCTTCCTAGATCTGAGAAGGTAATTTGCTCATACACAAAGAAGTATTTCTTGTAGAAAGATACAACCATGTCATACCAGTTGGAGATGCTGCCTGGCGTAATGTTGTTGTACCATGTGTTTGCTCTTCCAGTAAATGATTTCGAAAATTCCCTCAAACGGAGAACGTGATTATATTCGTGTTCCTCCAGGGACTCCAAGAATCGAGAGACATGTTCACGCATATTGTCGGTACCGTCATACAGAGAGAATTGAGGGGAAGAGTACTCCCTTGGAAGAGGAATTCTTTGTACTTCAGGAGGATACGGGGGCTGATGTTGATGCATGTCCATGAAGTCGCTTTTGTCTCGGTTTCGGAGAAATCATTCCAAATCTTTTCTCGTGACAAAATTGGGCGGTTGATTTCTTTCCGCTGAAGTTCCCGGGCGAGTCTCTTCGTCTACAAAAGTGTGCCATGTTGAGGTGCTAGTGTCAGGGGTATTGGATGTGTTCCTCATTGGCTCTAGATGGAGTGATTCTTGTGGTAGCATCTCTGTCAGTGTCTTGAAAAAAGAAAGCACCTCCTTCTGGGTTGAGGCCATGTTTGTTTGGTCCCTGGCGAGAACCTCCTGCCTTTCCATCAAATCAGCAATAGTAATGTAGGGTCGGCTCCCTCTGGCTCCTCCAGTTTCTCGTCCTGACGGCGGAGTAGTTGCAGTTATGGTAACAGTTGGAGGTGTCATACTTGATGAAACATTGGGAGCGGCGACAGCAGCTCTGGCTCTGGTGATTCGAGGTGTAACACCTGAAGGAGCATTTTCCGCGGTAGAGGATCTGGTTCTTGTGATTGGAGGTGTAACACCTGAAGGAATATTCTCCATGTAGCTGGTGTTGATAGATGGCGTATTAGCACCATTGGGAGAAATGTTAACACCGAGAATAATTTCGGCGCCAGTGTTCTCGGGTTTTGTTGTTGATCCTGACCTGAGTTCTACCATCTCGAGATCGGGGTTGAAAGAATGAAATAGGGCATTGGAAAGTGATATTGTAACCTAGAGATTAATCTCCCACTGTGGTCGCTAATTATTTGTGGGTGAAAAACATTTCTGCTGATTTCGGTAATTTCGTGTGAGTGCGGGTGAGAAACAAATCTAAACCCAAAACAATGTACTGCACGAGAGTACTTTTGATTCGAGAGATCAACCTGTACAATCCTGGCCTAAACCAAGAAATGGCCGTTCCAGGCTTGCTTCGGTCATAGAGTGAAGGAGAAAGGATGGTCTTAGGGAGGGAAGTGAAGAAAGTGTTGAGTCCAGAATAGTTGATTCTGGAAGTGTGGGTGTTTTGCGACTTATATCTGAAAGTTGAATTGGAGAGCTGAATGGAAAGCTACCAGGTGATTTCTGGATGTGTATTGTTCTCCTGGCCAAAAATTTTTTTTGGTGGAAATAGGTGAAACCTATTTATACAAGTCTTAATAAAACGTACCCTGGCCTCGTAAGAAGTGGAAGCGGTTGAGTGGTGAAAAAGTGGTAACGGGTAATGCCTGGAATTGATGTTTCCATAATGAAGATGCATTTCACCACTTATTTCTTGCCATTACTAACCGCCTCACTCTTATGACACTTTTTTGTAACGGGTGTATTGCACGCCGCACGCTGTAAACCGCCAGACCAATACCCTGATGAGCATCTCCCAGTTTGTGACATGTTTTGATGTCTCGAGTGTTTTCATTAGAAAACGTGTAGCATGTTGCTATGTGCGGAAAGTTAAGATAGAGAGGCTTCCTGGTTCAGTGACGACCTTCGACAGCCGAGGTTTTGCATCTCAGGAGGTAGGGTAGCCATTCATCGCGACCACCTTACGTTTGGCGGCCAGTGGCGTGGCCGTGGCTGGCATGGCTTGCACATTCTTTTTGGCATGCGCGTGCAGCATGTTTGCCTGGCATGCGCGTCTGGTAAGCGCGTCTGGTAAGCGCGTCTGGTAAGCGCGTCTGGCATGCGCGTCTGGTAAGAGCGTCGGGCATGCGCGTCTGGTAAGCGCGTCAGGCATGCGCGTCTGACATGCGCGTCTGGTAAGCGCGTCTGGCATGCCCGTGCGGCATGATGGCGTTTTTTAGGAAGCTAGCGCGTTTTTGGGAAGCTGGCGTGTTTTGAGAAACCAACTTAGTACGACGACCTTTTTGAGGCCGTGGCAGGTTTGGAGCAACCTGATTGGTTGACGGAAAGTGGGGCCAGCATGCTAGGGTGTGGCCATACTTCCAATGCGCGTTGGAGGATTTGAAACGACCTGATTGTTGACGGAAAGAGGGCCGACATGCTAGGGCGCGGCCGCACTTTTAGTGCGCTGTGGCGGATTCGGTTGCCTAGCTTGTTTAAGCATGGTTTCGACCAACGGGGTCCAGTATACTGCGCGGGGCGCGAAACCCTAATTTGCAAATTAGTTGGGTTTATGAGTTATTTACGAGTTATCAAAATAATTAGCTGGATTTTGTATGTTGCCATACAAAAATCTTTATCTACAGAATGCAGTGTGCTTTCTGTCTGAGCATTTCATGCAATGGCCTTAACTTTGGTACTTGGAGGTTCATGCTACTCCGCTGCGAGTGAACATAAATCCGTCATGCCATACTGATTAAGGGTTCTGCTAGGGAACATAGCACAAGAAAGTACTTAGTGAGTCTCGTATTGGCGAGGTGCCGAAATTTACAGAGTGTTATGGATAAAAGTGTATTGAGCGGATCAATAAATATGTCGGTGGAGAGGTTAGTACTCGCAGCACCGCTTCCTTACAGAGTGACGTCACATCTGATGCAAGGTTTTACTATTTTAACCCTAAGCTAAAAACCACCATCAACAATGTCGCTTTTAGGTTAAATAATTAAATTATTTGCAAAATCAATATTTATAAAATATCGTTTGTAATACGAATCATCGTTGTATAGAGCCTGTTTGAGTCAGTCACGGATTTCACGGTCTTAACAGGGACGCGACCGACCAACTTTGGTTAGCTTCCAGGAGTTGTTCGTGCAAGCTATGGACGAGGTGATCGGCCCTTATAGGAGACGGATGACCGGCAGTCATCATCACCTCATTGGTTAGCTCAAATTAAATCTAGGCCAGTCAAATCAGCCAGTCAACTTGAGTGGTTGAGATAATTTGCGGCAGTTATTGATTGTCGTTAAATTTATTTAAGGTTTTTGTAAGGGGCGTGACCGTCCTGCTTTGAGTAGCTGCCATGAGATACTTGAGTGAGCTGGAGACGAGGCGATCGGTCCTCATGGGAGAGGGATGACCTGTGATCGCGATGGCGCCTCATTGGTCACCCCAAATATAATTTAAGTTGGTCAATTTGGCCGGCTAAGTCGGACGGTTGTGATCGACTGAAGACTACCATGGGCGGTATTATCATAATTAAAACCCTTTTTGGGGCCGCTCGACTGGCCTACTTTGGCTAGATATTGTGAACACTTCCTACGGGCTAGGATAGTTCTGATTGGATGGGATAAAAGTGGGCATGCCGGTGAGTATTATGGAATTTTTTTGGTCGCGCCAGGAGGCATCCAAGCTCCTAAAATTGACCGACCAAGTCGTGTGGTCATGATCGTTCCGCGACAGACTTGTACGGTCTAGATTATTTTTATTATATAAGAAGCAGCGCGACTAGCCTATTTTGACTAACAATTTGGAGTAGCAGCAGGTAGACTAGAAGCGATATGATTGGCCGATTGGGAAGAGGGGCCGATGAACAAAAAATTGGAGCAAGGACGATCGGTGATGGGAGGTGTCAGACGGGGCAAACCGACCGTCCAAGTGGAGTTGACGCGCCTCTTTTTGCTACGGATAAAATTAGTCACAGTTTCCCTTTTTCTTCCTGGTTTACAATTTTTGGTAGGATTGTATTTCTACGAGCTCCAGGGGTCGGTTTCCTAGCTTTCCTAGGTTTAGTCTCGACCAATAGGGATCGACACATCGTGCAGGCTTGCTTTGGAGAAAAAACCTAATTTTTGTAAATCAACAAAATTAGGTCAAAAATTGAATTTTGTGAGTTGGCACAAAATTAATCAACTTTTTGGTGAATTTTGCACGCTGATACAAAATCACTAATTTTATCTTGGATAGCAGCGCAGGTTGGCGCGCCTCTGATTGAGTACCTTCATGCTACTCAGCTGAGAGTGAACATTAATTGTCATATCATATCAATGTTTAAGAGTTCAGCCGGGAACATAACATAGGACAAATACTCAGCGGATTCTGCATTAATGAATAACGCGACCAGGAGCTTAAATAAAATTCATAGAATATTTGGGATTTTTGCTACATGCACCAATATTATTCTAATAAATTTTGAAAATACTGAGTTACATAGCAGAGAAGTATAGACACTAATCATCTTCTTGACAGCTCCACTTTTTTGCAGAAAGCAAGCATACAAATATGGAGTTTTACAGTTTTAGCTATGAACTAAATGCCACCATCAACATTAAATCCCCTGCTTAGTACATAATAGTGAAATTGTTGCGGGGTAAGCAATAGATGGTGATAGACGAGAATAAAATCAATTGGAAGAGGCAAATGTTACCAGGGAAACAACATTTGACTTGATTTCGAAGTATTGAGTCGAGCTACCAGTCAGGGGAAGCTAGCAATTATCTTTTCTTTCCTGGTATGATGATATTAATTGAACCGTGAGATGCAAAAAAGCAGCATGGATGGTCTGGGTCTTGAACTAGGTCGGACGCTTGAATACCTAAACGATCTTCTTTCATCTTCGACTAGGGTTTCAATCAAGAACATGACTTGGTAGACGTTGAGCCCTATTTGTCGAATAAGTCCCATTGAGGTTGTTCTGTATTCACACCGCTTTTTCCTAGGGTTTCTGTGGGGCATATATATGTACATAAGATTGCAGTGGAGACCCTCTTTCGAAACCCATATTCTTTCATCATGTCATAGAAGAGTACATCATCTTCCGCTCAGCCAGACTCTTCAACCAAGCATGGACGATTCATATCAATAGTAAGATTTGTTCGACTCTTGGTTTTGAAATAGTAGTTTTCTTTTCTGTTTCCTTTAATCGTTGACATTGTTCTTTCAGAGTGGCCGAATCTTTGAGTCTCGTGATAACTCCCATGCTAGGATCATCAGAGTTAAGATAGTCATACCGATATATTTTCTCAACTGGTTGATAGATGTGAGTATGTCGTGTCCAAGAGATAACCATATATATATATGGTTATCTCTAATGTATATATATATATTAGAGATGTCCTTCCGGGACATGTGTGACAGTAGTTGATGACGATGATCTTGTTATTCATATTTCTTTGAGCTCAAACACGCCTACGGATGAAGATCTGGGAGATGCTGATTTAGGCATTTCTTCATATGAGTATCCTACCGCAGGCTTACCGATTGATATTCATATGAAGTGTTTGTCTTCTAGTTATCGAACTGTCGGTGAGTTCCTGGTACGAAAAGAGTTTTTACCTTTGTATACGAAGATATGGAGAAGGTACGACCATATTGCTACCAGGATTGTGGTGCAACATTGTTCTTCTGCCTTGGTTACTATGGTAAACTGTCTTCTCCCTATGATTACGGAGATGGAAGGTACATTTATTCGTGATGTTGTGAATCAACTGTTGAGAAATGGGAAAATATGATATCTACCTGCGAATCCATAAAGTTCAATATGAGATGGCTCTGGAAACACATTGATATCATCAAAATTGATCGAGCAGGTATTATCGCCAATGTTGTACCTGCTACAAAGGCTATCTTGGAGGAGGAGAAGGCTCTGGATGACGCATCAGAAAAAGTGGAGCAAGAAATCCATAGTTTTAAAAGCAGGTTCGAAAGGTATCAATATAGGCTGAAGATGATGCTTCCCAGGGACTACAACTTATTAGATGATCGTCTTTGAACTACTTTTTGTTTTTGTTGAATAAGTAGGTATGATAAAGGTTGATTGTTCTTCTTTAGGTTTTGAACATTGTTTTTGGAAAATGAATTGCATTTAAATTTTGGTAAGCAAATGCAGTTTACATTATCGTGTCCTAACTGGTAGGAAATTTAAGCAATTCGGATTGTGAGAGAAATGTATGATGAGTCGATCCACTAAATGAGAGATGAAATAGTGGTTATGCGTAATACGCCTTGAGCCACTTTCCGTTGATGACTTCCTCAATTTTCCCTCCATCCACCTTAACAATCTTTTAATACCCATTGTTATAGGACTTGGTGATCACGTAGGGCCTTCCCATTTGGGGAAAACTTTGGTGCTGACATGTCCCGCTGAATGTGTTTGGTTGTCTTTAGCACCATATCTCCCGTTTGAAAAACGTGAGGTTTTACAGCCTTGCCATATGCCCTGGAGATCCTCTTTCTGTAAGCCTGAGTGTGCTTTTCTGCCTTAGTTCTCCTGGAATCCAAAGTGTCTAACTCTGTTATCCTGGAGTTTTATGCTTCAGTCTCGTTCCAGTTGACACCACTTGTTGCTGCAATCCTGGCCGACATGATTTTGATCTCTATCAGGAGAATAACGTCAGCGCCATAGACTAGTGAGTAGGGAGAGATTCCAGTGGAGCTCCTAGGTGCAGTCCGATGCGCCCACAATTTCATAAGAAATTTTTCATGCCATGTCATGGGGTTATCGGGCACTGTCCGACTAAGAATTATGATTAAGGTCTTATTGTTACTCTCGGCTTGCCCGTTTCCCTGAGGGTAGTAAGGAGTAGAAAATAATTGCCTGACACTGTATCCTTCAAGTATCTCCCGTACCTGCTTATTGGCGAAGGGGGTACCGTTATCATTAATGATGTGCTTAGGAACGCTGAACCGACAGATAATGTATTCCTTAATGAATGTTGCAATGGTCGCTCTAGTGGTTCCTCTGAAAGGGATAACTTCAACCCATTTAGTAAAGTACTTTGTTGCAGTTATGATGTACTCGTGTTGTTTTAACGACTGGGGATTGATTTTCCCAATAATATCCAGTCCCCAACTATAAAAAGTCCATACTGAATGAAAGGAGCGAATGATGTATGGATAAGATTACCATGGATCTGGAAATAGTGACATTTCTGAACGAACACTGCTGAATCATCCTCCATAGTTGGCCAATAATAATTTTCATTCACCTAGAGAAATAACTTCTTCTTTCCTTGGTGTTCACCCTCATGTGCTTCCCTCAACATAGTCGGGATTTCAGACTTTGCCGAGCATCGTAACATGTCTCCTCGAAAGCTCTTGCGGTATAAGATTCCTTCATGAAATATGAATCTTTTGGATCTCTGATTTATCTTAATTGCGTCTTTTTTGTTAATAGCTAGCACACTATCTCACTGGTAACTAATGTATGGTTCTCTCCAGTCCCCATCATAACTGACGATTAGAATTTCCAGTTATATGGTGGCGCCTGACAATTTGAGCAGGATCCTTGAAATATTCGGGATTGGGTCTCCATATCCGTCCAGTAGTATCCGAGGCGTTGGAGACGTCGGTAAAGAGTCACCACTAACGTCTGCCCGCATATTTTATCGTGAACACGCTTAAGTTGTAGCTGAGTTTCTTCATCTCCCGGACATCTTGATAAGGATCCATCTGAGTTTTTGTAGTATAATACTACATGAAGCATGAAGGAGTTTTTTAGGGTTTTAAGACCAACGTTTCCTTGACAAAGCGAGCTATTAATCTCTTCAATAATCGGAGTTGTTCAATCATCGATTTCAGTATCCTTGGGTTGTGAAAGCCTTGTCGATTCCACGGTTCATCTCTTTACCGTCAGAGTCTCTTTCAGGCCTTCAAAACGTAATTTAGAGGATAGGGTAGCCAGGAAATCAGCGTGTTTATTGTTATTACGGCTGATATGAACTGTGGTTGCGTCAGAAAAGTAGTTTAATAGCCTTTGTGCTTCATCTCTATAAGGGGACAGGGTTACCTCTTTGAGCGAGTATACTCCATTCACTTGATTGACCAACAGCTTTGAGCCGCCTCTCACTTCCAGGTGTGTTGGTACTACTTGTTTGGCTAGTGACAACCCTATGAGGAAAGCCTCATACTCTGCTGAACTATTAGTGCATTGAAAATCCAGCTTGAACGAATGCGAAAAGATCTCACCGGTTGGAGATACCATGACCACACCAGATCCTCCAGTATTACTGCTAGGGGTAACATAACCGTGGAAATACAACAGCCACACTCCTTCTTTGACAAAAGAGATTTCCGGAAACTCTCCAGGAATGTCTAGCATAGTATTATCTTCTCCTGGGAATGATGCTAGCAAGTCTGCTACTGCTTGTCCCTTAATGGCTCTCGGAGGAGTGCATGTTATGTCGAGCTATGACATTTGGAGTAACCATTTAGCTGACCTACCTGTTAGAGAACTGCTCGGTCGAACTCTCAAGCATTGTTATCTCAAGCTTGTTTGTCAAGTTTATGTGTCAAAATTATAAGTCTTGATTTCTAATATACTTATAGCTATTTCTCGGATTAGGATAGAATGTGTAGTTGAGCTTTGGACTTCATGGCGTTCATCGATTGAAGACGAAGATCTACAAAGCATAGCTTGGAGGAACTTCATCAACAAAAGGTATGTGGAGACTTAAACTCATCTATCACTCAGAATCTATTCTATCTCCTATTGAGACTAAGTCGTATACCTATATAGACTTTAATATTTTATACATTTGATATTTCGGTTTCTCGAGATGTGTGCTGAAATCTTTTTGGTTTGACCACGTTCATCATTATTCTTGACGAGTTTAGTTGGAAACAATTTATTTGTTGGAAATTAAATTATACGTCAAAATATGATCATGTGAAAATTGCCTTGAAACATCTTACATGATTTTTGTGAGACAGTCATTTGATGTCGACTCGGATAGTTTCGTATTGATCATTTCATCACTTGAAAACTACTTATATCGTCTTCTAAGGATGTTTCAATGATTGAAATGGGAGTTTAGAACAATTAACCTTTGTCTGGATACATTACAGTATGCATACCAGTATGCAAACTGTTGTGGTATGAATCGGGTCCAGAAACCAAGTTTGCACACCAGTATGCGAACAGTTTTAACTGTTAAAATCCGGGAACCAAGTATGCATACCAGTACACGTACGGTTTCACCTGAGTTAGGTCTGGTACGACAATATGCATACCCGTTTGCGAACTGTCGGGCAAGACCAAAGTCCGGAACTTAAGTTTGCGTACCCGTTTACAAACTGTGTTGGTTAAAGTTCTAAAATCGGTTAAGTATGATTTCATACTCATGAACAAGTACATTTATAAATTAGTGAATACAATCTTTGCAAACCGTGGCTTAATGTTGATGAATTGATTCTTGAATAAGTACTTTGTACAATCATGAATCAAATCCGATTATGTGTCGATTGTGTTCTTATATAGTTCTATGAGATATAAACAATTGAAAAACTCTATGAGTAACACAATTAGATTTATTGATTATCATATTCATGTTTTATTGATCATCATATTTGATCTAGAAGTGTTAGATGAATGTGGTTAATATAAAAGGTTCATATGGCTAACTTTGGTTAACTATTGTTGACCCAAATCAATATACACGTTTAGGTACGGTTACCTATATCTAAATGAAGGTATATTTTATTTGTGTGTAACAAGCTAAGACCATCTAACGGTGGAGAGATATTGCTTTGGTTTTAAGCAAACTTAGCTTGAATCTTAAATCAGGATTTCATATAACGGTGAAT
Source organism: Papaver somniferum (assembly GCF_003573695.1). Lineage (NCBI taxonomy): Eukaryota > Viridiplantae > Streptophyta > Magnoliopsida > Ranunculales > Papaveraceae > Papaver > Papaver somniferum. The sequence goes on from NC_039358.1 coordinate 117,287,299, forward strand.
ATTGATTGCTTTGTTTCAAAGCTATCAAACCCTGATTTGAAGACTATATAAGGGAGAACTCTAGCAACTGGAAAACCTAATCCACACACCTCATGTGTGATACTAGTTGCGACTAGAGTCGATTCTCCTTTAACCTAGGTTTTTCCAAAACCATTATAGATACGAAAACTAGCGGGATCATAATGAAATTGTCATAGGGATACTTCATGACTAAAAAAGAACATATCAACTTTGTTTCGATGATTTCACATAGTCGAAACTTAGTGTATTCATCAAGGAGTTTATAAAGATACAAGATAACTCCTAAAATATTCCACAACCGCACTCCCCACAAATATTTGGCAATTAAGCAAAAATTCAATTAAGAACTTCGCCCCATAAAATGTCATTCCCGAAAGAACAACAAGAGCGACCTTACTTTTACAAGAAAAAAGGATTTCTTTGGACATTAACAAATCACATCAAACATGGATTTGTATCCAGAAAACTCAATTAAATTAACCATAAAGGAACCTCAATGATTAATTTAATCGAAAATGCTCAACATAGGAAAACTTACGGAGCCGTACAGTACTTTCACATAGAAGTGGATCAGGGAAAGATCAATACTGCGGAATATTCAAAGATTCATTCTATTTTTCATCAAAATTTGCATAATGATACCATAGACTTAATCTTTGACATATAATTCAAAAGTTCATTATATTCTCCATCAATATTTGCATAAGGACACAATAGACTTAACTTTTGACATATATGGGATAATCATAGTTCAAGAACGTAAACACACATATATCATAACATTATTTTTGCAATATATAAAACCAATAAAGATTAATACTGCAAAATCATCTTCCAAATAAAATTTAGAATGTAAATAAATAAATCTAAAAAAATTGCAAGATGAAAATCGTTGGAAATAGATATGTGTACTCACAATATATGTTATTCCAAACCCTAGTTATCCTTCTTAAAACACAAGAATAAATTCTCATAAGAGTTTCCTAGACAAAATAAACAAGCTAAAAAGGAACAATGACTCCTAAGGCAATCAAAACCATAAACTCAAATCAAGGATCACTTCCGGAACCCCCACGAGTCTTGAGTCCTTTGTCTTGTGACTGACAGCATCCACTGCTTCTTCATAGAAGATATCCTCATTGAGAAGATCTTTAACATGTGTCTTCATGAAAATAAGGTCAGAGTTAACCTTTTTCAACTCAGTTCTTAACACATCAAGACCCTTTATAGTATCAACGAGTTGCGGTTTTGCTTCCTCAAAGTATTTAAGAAAATCATAAACCACTTTAGCAGAAACCATATCCTCATTCTCAATATCTTCATGGGTATAGGCATAGTAGCATGAGGCATCAGGTTTTTGATCGTCAACTTCTACTAGGGTTCTTTTCTTCCTCCTTTTGGACTCGAAACCAGTACCTTTATCAAGAAAACCTCTTGCAAAATCACAGGTGCGAGAAGGTGAAGACATTCTTGAGAAAAAAAAATAACCTAGAGTACGCGTACGTGAGTCAATAGGTTCAATATTTAAATGGTTTCTCGGAGAATAAGATTTTAGGGTTTCTAAGGACAGTTCGTGACAAGTAACACGGGTACCCGTACGAACACAGACTTGACCCAAAAACGAAAGACACTAAGTAGGGCTGCACATTGGCGGGTATGGGCGGGTATAAGATAAAACCAACCTCGCACCCACAGACTGCGGTTCTTTTTTAATAACCAACCCCGCACCCACAAACAGCGGCGGGTTTTGTTACCCGCCCGCTACGGATTGGGCGGGTATGGGTTTAAACGGGTTTAAACCCGCTTTATATGCAAGTATTTAGAGTAACTTCTATTCTCCTTGATTATGTGAGAAAAAAAACCAAAACCTCCAAAATATTCATACCTAGGAAGTTCACAGATGAAGATTAAGTGTAGAATCTGTTGGTTTTTCGATTGTTGTCGATTTATGGTGAAGATTCAAATTTTTGTTGTCGATTTCTGGTAATCGTCGTTCGTAGGTGAAGAAGAAGAACTGAGGAGGAAGAAGAGGAGAGCCGAATAGAGAGAAGAGTGTAGAAAGTGAATGAGGGTTATCAGTTATCCTATCTACTAGTATTAGGGTTTCATAATGGACGTCTATGATTAGTTTTATCTAATGGTATATAATCTGCGGATTTTTTGGGCGGGTATTAGCTTAAACCAACCTCGCACCCACAGACAACGGTTTTTTTTCATAACCAACCCCGCACCCACAGCGGGCGGGTATGGACTAAATACCCACAGGTTCAGCGGGTACGGGTGGGTTTGGGTATCGTGGGCGGGTCTTGTGCAACCCTAACACTAAGTCAACTGAAAAGGCAAACCAAGAAAATAGTTTGCAAAGCAAAATATTGCTAAGTGAATATTTTCACAAATCTTAGCTCAATAAATTTTATATTCTCACAAGAGAAAAATTTAGAGCATAAGAGTAACATTCTTAAACCAAAAATAATTTCAGAAAGAAAAAAAAGCAAATGAACCTAATTTTTTTAAAATTAAAGGACTTATGCAACAATGCTTGTGGAAAAAGTTGGCTAGCAACCGATAATAGAGTAGCACAAACAATATAGAGAATATTTTTCCAGCATACATACATATTTATAAAATAATCTTACTCAGCAGGATTTTTTATGAGTAAGATTTCAATCCTTGTGATTAATTAGCACAAGTATGAGCCCTAAGCTCATTAAATGAATGATGTTCATGGTTAATCTCTTGATCCTTCTAATTTTTGGAGGAAAACCTTTTTGATGTAAAAACGTATCATAAAACTTATTATCGTCAAAATATGAGACTAAGTTTGAATCCTTACCAGAAGTTTGTATGGAGGATGTTGACAGCCTGTTGATAAGACCCTTGTATCCTTCAATTATCAGATAAAGATTGTCCTTCATATCTCCGTTGTTGTTTTCTTCTACTGTCACCTTTCTCACATTTTGACCATCATCCTTCACTTTAGGTTGAGAAGAACATTTCTGAAATCTCCTTGACCGATTTGTATTAATACTACAATTAGTTCGAATGTTCGATGAGCATATTGAACTGACTTTCCTGGAAGCATTCACAGGATGAGTACTAAAACCAATAGGTTTAGACATTCGCATGTCAGTTACACCTTTGAGTATTAAATCTAAGGTGTGTTGAAGTCGACCAAAGTAATTGTCATTCAACTTCAGTTTGCTCTTCCGTTGAACATGTCCTTTTGAATCACAAAAGAAACATACTTTCTGATCACCGGAATGATTAGAGTGTGTAGCATTAATGACATCTTTAGAAGATTTCTTCTTTCCATGATATGTGGTAATTCCTTGATCAGTGGAAGAACCAAGTGATGAGGTTGTCAACCTATCAATAACAATCTTCTATGCTACACAATTCTATACAGAAGTAGTAAGGCAAGTCGAGTTCAAGTCCACAGGGAGGTGTGAGTTTTAAGTTGCTTTATAAGACAAATTGTTGTTGTTGAAAGACACAAATTCTGAAAATTGCAAAGATTGTACTTCAAATTATGAGATGAGATTGACTAGAGATTCATTCGCCACTACCAAACAAGATATTATTAATCACACAAGTTTCAGTTTCAATAAATTTCGATTGTTAACAACTTTAGACAAGTTATAAGCTCAACTAATCTTTTAGATTCCTTAAATCACCGCATAGAATAAGTTCTCTAGCGGATTCTAATCAAATGAACCACCTAAAATAAGCTCTCTAGATGTAATTCAATCAATTAATAAATTTGTGAATCAAGTTGCTCCTAGCCACATGTTCATAAGCTCGACACGTTAACCTAGGGTTATCTTTTACACACCATTGCATACAAAATCCCTTTACAACTAATAGTGCACCGCTACTTATGTAAAGATCACTATAACAACTACGGATTAATGTTTTCAATACTAGCATTAGAGTTGCATAAAAATACATAATTGCGCACTTAGATACCTAGCAAACACCTCATGGTCATATAAACGGTAAAAGATAATCAACAAAAGAATATTTATGAAAGAATAACTTGCTTAAGATTTGATTAATAAAACATGTTCGGAGTTTTGAAATCCTCCCCAATCAATAAGGTTTTTAGCTACTCATGTTCTTGGTTTAAACACAAAGATATATTCAAAATAAATAAGGTTTCAATGGCTAAAAACTTGTGAAAGCAAACCACTGTGAAGTACTAAGCAGCTGCAGAAAACAGGTTCAGGTTGCAGCTTTTCTTTCAGAACTTTCGTCGAGCAGATATGCAGAAAACTGGTGCAAAAGAGGTAGTGTTTCTCTGTATTATGCGCCTCCTTATATAGCTTCTCTGCCCTGTATAATCGTGACTTGATTCATACCCACTTTCCTTTTTAATATTAACTCTAAAAACAACCAGCAATCACGGCCATTCATCTCAATAATCAGCCGCAAAGATAGTACTTGTGCCCTGTTTTCTCGGCAAGAAACTCTTTTCATACCTGAAATAAACTGGTACCCGTATCTCCATATCCTGTAGGCTTCTAGGTTTAGTCTCATATGCGGCCAAACATTCATTCGACCCATGGCAACTAGCCTCTGCCAAGTGACCCATCATACACAGCCATTGAGCCAAGAAAACTAACCATGACCACCACAGATTCGACCCATTTCATCCTTGGATTAGATTCAGCAAACAACCCTGGCCATAGACTCAGCAATAAGTATCACCAACACAGTATCATAAAATCACTGCCAAACAGCCCTCATATAAGGCCATTGAACCATGGTCAGAACTGCACATAAACAAAGCAGATCCGCACTTCTCGTTCTTCGTCTCGACTGCCAACGAACCTCCTACATTGCCTACAGAGCTGTCGAGATGCACTACAACGCACCAATAGCACCATAGCTTAAGGCTTGCATTTCGAAATTCATCACTTGCAGCACCTCAAATGCAGCTGCAACTCTCTGCACCTGTAGTTGTACCTGACCTAGACATTCATCTAACTCACCACCAACTCCATTCTGCAGCTTCAGACTCCACTTCTCTGTAAAATCAAACTCCATTCCCAGCCTTCTCAACCAAAACTTGATCAAATACTACCAGCAAAATTGCACTCTTCTTTCATCATCTCCTGCTCTTACACGAGTGCTTCATTCATATACACACTCATGTCCCTTGTATCACCAGATCCATTTTCTCATTGCCATTGCTTGCCCAGAATACAATTTCCCCATCTCAATCCCCTACAACCAGAGCACAAGAATCAACTGCAGCAATAACATATTCAGGTGCAGAACTGATGGTTCAAGCAATTCTTCAAACATTTTTCGAGCAGAAGCTGATGTTGCAGCTGTTGATTAAGAAATCATCTTCTCTAGCTCTCCAATTCCTGCAGATCCAAGTTCATACACAACCCATAACTCCATTTCTTCCAGGAACTGCAAATCATTCATAATCTTCACATTCAGTCCCCGATAACAGCAACACTTCTCTCTTGTATTCTCAGCTGATATATAGTCTTGAAACTCCACCTTGTGCTCCTCAATTCGAGACCCATCATTCCCACAGCTCTAGCTTCTTGATACTCTTCATCCTCCTCATCTGCTCACCACAGTCGATGACAGCAAGACCATTTACTCTCATCCAAAATTCATTGTTTCTGTAGCCTCAGATCCCCTTTCTCTGCTGATATTGTACCACCAGCTGCCCATACATATCCAGTTCAACCAAATTCAAACTCTACCCTAGCCGAAACAGCAAGCATTTAAGAACAGTCTCATCGTCCCCCGTCGAGCTCAGAATTTCTTCAAACCCATCTCTCTTGAAACAGGAAATGAGTCTTCACCTGGAACATTGGTTTCTATTGAGACCTAATTTCTCTCTTGCATATGTGTGACTCCCTTGAGGTGAAGTCCACTCACAGTTTGAGTTATTTCTTCTTCTTTTTTTTCTTTTTTTTCTGTTTTTTTTTTATAAATGAAATGCACTCCATGAAATGGCCACATGACCTCCACACAAGTTCCATTTTGGTGCAACCAAATTGAAACTACGATGGGTTCATGTCTGGGGAATTTTCCTGATATAAAACATTAAGAGAAGACAAAATTAGTGGCGCTTTTCCTTCCTTTTCGCAACTTCAAGCCTTTGTACCTAAAAAAAAAAAGAAAACAAACATAATATACAAAATTTCAAGAGAACTAAGAAGAAAAGTGTAAGAAAGCGTTACTAAAATTGGGTGTTTTAGACACCTATCAAATTCCCCCACACTTCATCTTTACTAGTCCTCGAGCAAATTAAACTAATCCAATATACAACAACTCCGTCTCGTCGAGGCTACGATTACTTTTAGTGCAATGTAACAAGCCTTTAAACCACTAAGCGTCCCTAGTGGACGAGTTATAGTCTCGTGAAGGTTTACTAGAGGTTTACCTACAAAACCTATACTCCAACTCATAACTACTTTTGAAAAATAGAGAATAAACACTAAACAAGCTATTTCGTCGGCATCTAATCCCGACTCAGTTAATATAGACCTCACCGTCAAGAAAAAATTCCATCTACTTAGAAAGGCTAGTGTTCATTCTAAATTTTTCAAAATTCTCTAAAAGTCGGAGTTTTGCCTACATCAATTTTTTTTTATGAAACACTTCCCCCGCACTTAAACATGACATTGTCCTCAATGGAAAACGGACTATAGTCTATGATTCAAGACAGGGAATTCCTAATATGATGCAAACATAATAAAACACAACAAAAACTAAAAACTAAAAATGAAAGGTAAGAAATACGATACAAGCGGGTTGCCTCCCTCTAAGCGCTTGGTTTAAAGTCATCAGCCCGACTTTCAGCTCCAATTACTCCTCCAGAGGAAGTGGATCAGTCAATTCTATGGCCTCTTCATTCTCCGTCACAAATTGCTCATAGTATGGTTTCACTCGATGGTCGTTCACCTTGAAAATCTTCCTTGTTTTTGGACTAGAAAGCTCAACCGCACTATGAGAAAACACATTAGTAACAACAAATTGTTCAACCCATCGGGACCTAAGTTTACCGGGAAACAACTTTAAACGAGAATGAAATAAGAGAACTTTCTGCCCTATAACAAAACTTTTCCGAGAAATCATCTTGTCATGAAAAGCTTTAGTTTTCTTCTTGTAAATGCACGAACTTTCATATGCATCATTGCGGATTTCTTCTAACTCATTGAGTTGAAGCTTTCTTTGTTTCCCCGCGGCATCTAACTCCATGTTGCACATCTTGATGGCCCAAAAAGCTTTGTGTTCAAGTTCTACGGGAAGATGGCATGGTTTGCCATAAATCATCCTAAACGGAGACATTCCAATGGGAGTCTTGTACGCTGTCCGGTACGCCCATAAAGCATCATTGAGTCTAAAGCTCAAATCTTTCCTTATAGTATTCACAGTCTTCTCTAGAATTGATTTAATCTCCCGGTTGGAAATTTCAGCTTGTCCACTTGTTTGTGGATGATATGGTGTTCCAACTTTGTGAGTAACATTGTACTTCTTGAGGAGAGCGTGGAAGGATCTCTGAAAATGGGAACCTCCATCGCTAATCACCACACGCAGTGTGCCAAACCTAGAAAATATTTTTTGTTACTTCACAAACTCACAAACAACTTGGGAATAATTAGTCTTGGTGGCTCTAGCCTCCACCCATTTAGAAACATAATCAACATCAAGAATAATATAAAGATTCCCATTTGAATTCACAAAAGGTCCCATAAAATCGATTCCCCAAACATCAAATATCTCTATGGGGAGAATTGGTGTTAGTGGCATTTGGTTTCTAGCACCTAGATTGACGGTTCGTTGGCATCTATCACAAGCTTTACAAAACAAGTATGCATCTTTGAATAAAGTGGGCCAATAGAAACCACTCTCAAGAACCTTGAGTGCCGTTCTTTTGGACCCAAAATGGCCTCCACAAGCATATGAATGACACAAATTAAGAATAAAATGAAACTCGGATTCTAGGACGCACCTTCGCATTATATGGTCAACACAATGCTTCCATAAATATGGTCCATCCCATGTATATCGTTTGGAGACTTTCTTGAGTTTCAATTTCTGAAAAGTTGACATGGTACTAGGTACTCGTCCCGTCACCAAGTAGTTCACAATATCAGCGTACCATGGAGTTGTGCTATCCACCGTAAAGAGTTGCTCATCTGGAAAACTATCATGCAAAGGAATTGCTTCTTCGGATGCAATCAGTCGACTCAAGTGATATTCCACAGTATTCTCACTGCCCTTCTTATCCTTAATTTGGAGATGGAACTCTTGAAGAAGTAGTATCCACCTAATGAGCCTCGACTTAGCATCTTTCTTTGTTAGCAAGTATCGCAGCGCGGCATGGTCAGAGAAAACAATCACTTGCGTACCCACCAAGTGAGATCTGTATTTCTCAAGTGAAAACACTATGGCCAAGAGCTCCTTTTCAGTGGTTGAGTAGTTGATTTGTGCGCCATTAAGAATTTTAGAAGCGTAATAAATGGCATACAGAACTTTACCATCTCGCTGTCCCAACACGGCTCCAACAACGTAGTCACTAGCATCACACATCAACTCAAAGGGTTTGCTCCAATCGGGCGGTTTGATGATGGGTGCAGTAGTCAACAACTCCTTTAAGGTGTCAAAAGCCTTCTTGCATTACATATCACAATTAAAGGTCACATCTTTTTGCAACAATCGGCACAAGGGCATTGCAATCTTGAAGAAATCCTTGATGAACCTCCTATAAAAACCTGCATGGCCAAGAAAAGAGCGAACCTCCCTCACATTTGTGGGGTATTGTAGGCTTCTAATCACATAAATCTTGGCTTTGTCCACTTCTAACCCCCTATAGGATACAATATGGCCTAAGACAATACCGTGATTCACCATGAAATGACACTTTTCCCAATTAAGCACAAGATTAGTTTCTACGCATCTTTTAAGTATAAGTGTAAGGTTATCTAAGCACTTGTCAAAAGAATCGCCATACACACTAAAGTCATCCATAAACACTTCTATGATGCTAGCAACGTAATCTGAAAATATACTTACCATGCAACGTTGTAACGTGCCAGGAGCATTACACAAACCGAATGACATACGTCTATACACAAATGTGCCAAATGGACAAGTAAAGGTCGTCTTTTCCTGATCTTCCGGAGCTATTACAATCTGATTATACCCTGAAAAACCATCAAGAAAACAATAGTGAGAGTGTCCAGCCAATCTCTCAAGCATTTGATCAATAAAAGGTAAGGAAAAATGGTCTTTTCGGGTGGTAGAATTGAGCTTCCGGTAGTCAATACACACTCTCCAACCGGTCTGAATTCTAGTTGGAACTAGGTCATTATCTTCTTTTTTCACCACCGTGACACCGGATTTCTTTGGAACGACTTGGACATGGCTTACCCATTTGCTATCGGATGTGGGATAGATAACCCCTACATCCAACAACTTCAGGATTTCTTTCTTGACCACTTCCATCATCGGAGGATTCAGACGACGTTGAGCTTCGCTAGTTGGTTTTGCTCCCTCCTCAAGAAGTATTCGGTGCATACACATGGAAGGGTTGATTCCCTTTATATCGGAAATGGTCCACCCTATGGCAGACTTGTACTCTTTTAGCACACGAATAAGATTGTTTTCTTGCACCTTGGTGAGGTTGTTGGAAACAATCACCGGTAACTCTTCCTTATCACCTAAATAAACATACTTGAGGTGACCCGGAAGAGGTTTCAATTCAAGGAAAGGTTCCTGCAAAATAGACGGAAAGAGTTTCTCATTAGTACAAGGTAAGGAAATATAAGAAACATCATTCCTAGGTGAGAGTTCTTGTAATGCGGCAAGAGAGCAAATGACTTCTTTAAGCTCATCACACATTTCTATGTCAACTTTCATGTCATTATGCTTTCCACAATCTAAACTTTTCATTATGGCTTTCTCTAACGCATCACCACCATCTAACTCAAACGTTTGTTGAGCTAAAGAATCAATCACATCCACTGAAAAACGTCACTCGGGTATCTCATGGCGTCAAATATGTTGAAACTTATGGGTTCACCGTCAAATTCCATAGTTATGGTGCCTCTAAAGACATCAATTTTAGTTCTAGCAGTTCTCATGAAAGGTCTACCCAACAGCAACGGTGTAGACGAGGGTGAATCTTCGTCCCTCATATCTAGAACATAAAAGTCTGCAGGAAAAATCAGCTCGTTAACCTGCACCAAAACATCTTCCACAACCCCTTTAGGATATGTAGTGGACCTATCAGCAAGTTGAATAATAATACCGGTATCCTTGAGAGGACCTAGGTCTAACGATTCATATATTGAGGTAGGCATAACATTAATAGTTTCACCTAAGTCTAGTAAAACACGATCAAACCTGGTTTTACCAATTGTACATGGTATAGTGAAACTACCGGGATCCTTTAACTTTGGTGGAAGTTTCTTTTGAAGATACGCGGAAGCATTCTCACCCACATACATAACTTCATTACCGACCAATTTGTGCTTCTTAGTGCACAACTCCTTCAAGAACTTTTCGAAACGAGGAACTTTCCTTATCGCCTCAAGAAGTGGTATGTTCACTTGAATGTTCTTGAAGATCTCATAAATCTCCTTGTATAGTTGTTTAAAGGTGAAAATCGTTTCTGCCAATTTTGGTAATTCCGGTAGGTGAGTGAGAAACAGATCTAAACCCCAAACAAATGTACTGCACGAGAGTACTTTAGATTCGAGAGATCAATCTGTACAACTCCGGCCTAAACCAAGAAATGGTCGTTTCGGATTTGCTTCGGTCACAAAGAGGAGGAGAAGGGCTGGTTTAGGGAGGGAAGCGAAGAGAGTGTTGAGACCAGAACAGTTCTGGAAGAGTAGTACTTGACTTGTATCAGAAGGTTAAAGCTTTTTGGAAAGCTAGCAAAGTTTCCTTTCTGAGTATTGTATTTCTCCTGACCAAAACTTGTTGTCTTGATGGAAATAAGTAAGACCTATTTATACAAGTCTAAGTGAAACGTACTCTGGCCTCGTAAGAAAAAGAAACGGATGAGTTAAATGGGAAGAGGTGGTAACGCCTGGTATTGATGGAATTTGATGGAATTGATGTTCCATAATGAAAGAGCGTTTCACCATTACTTCCTGCATTTACTAACCGTTTTATTCTTAATACACTGTCTTGAAACGGGCATTTTTGTATGTCGCACGCTGTAAACCGCCAAACCAAAACCCTAAAGAGCATCCCCCAGTTTGTGACATGTATTGATGTCTCGAGTGTTTTCGTGGAAAATGTGTAGCATGTCGCTGGTGTTTGATAAGTTGATCTTGAGAGATGTGTCGGCTCAGAAGCGACCTTCGACGGTCGAGATTTTTCATCTTGAGAGGAATCGTGGCCTTTGATGTAGGCGCGGCATGCCAAAGTGCAAGGGTTGCATGGCATGCGCCAATGGCTTGTGTGGAATTCCTTGGCTGTAGGTTGCGCATCGGGTGCAGGTGGAAATGCCAAAATGCAAGTGTTGCATGGTATGTGCCAATGGCGCGCGTAGCGGCTTGGCCCTAGGTTTGCACGGCTTGGCATGCTAGGTCGCAAACGTTGCTTGGAATGTGCCAATGGTGCGTGTGGAGGATTGGCCCTAGGTTTGCACGACTTGGTATGATAGGTCGCAATCGTCGCTTGGCATGTGCCAATAGCGCGCGTGGCGGCTTGTCCCTCGGTTTACACGACTTGGCATGCTAGGTCGCAAGAGTCGCTTGGCATGTGCCAATGGCGCGTGTGGCGGCTTGGCCCTAGGTTTGCATGGCTTGGCATGCTAGGTCGCAAGCGTCGCTTGGCATGTGCCAATGGCGCGTGTGGCGGCTTGGCCCTAGGTTTGCACGGCTTGGCATGCTAGGTCGCAAGCTTCGTTTGGCATGTGTCAATGGCGCGCGTGGCGGCTTGGCCCTAGGTTTGCACGGCTTGGCATGCGAGGTCGCAAGCGTCGCTTGGCATGTGCCAATGGCGTGTGTGGCGGCTTGGCCCTAGGTTTGCACGGCTTGGCATGCGAGGTCGCAAGCGTCGCTTGGCATGTGCCAATGGCGCGTGTGGTGGCTTGGCCCTAGGTTTGCACGGCTTGGCATGCTAGGTCGCAAGCGTCGCTTGGCATGTGCCAATGACGCGTGTGGATGCTTGGACCTAGGTTTGCACGGCTTGGCATGCTAGGTCGCAAGCGTCACTTGGCATGTGTCAATGGCGTGTGGCGGCTTGACCCTAGGTTTGGACGGCTTGGCATGGTAGGTCGCAAGCGTCACATGGCATGTGCCAATGACGCGTGTGGCGTCTTGGTCCTAGGTTTGCACGGCTTGGCATGCTAGGTCGCAAGCGTTCCCTTGGCATGTGACAATGGCACGTGTGGCGTCTTGGCCCTAGGTTTGCACGGCTTGGCATGCTAGGTCGCAAGCGTCACTTGGCATGTGCCAATGACGTGTGTGGCGGCTTGGCCCTAGGTTTGCACGGATTGGCATGCTAGGTCGCAAGCGTCACTTGGCATGTGCCAATGACGCCTGTGGCGGCTTGGCCCTAGGTTTGCACGGCTTGGCATGCTAGGTCGCAAGCTTCCCTTGGCATGTGCCAATGGCGCCTGTGGCGGCTTGGCCCTATGTTTGAACGGCTTGGCATGCGCCAATGACGTGTGTGCGGCTTGGCCCTAGGTTTGCACGGCTTGGCATGTTAGGTCGCAAGCGTCACTTGGCATGTGCCAATGGCGCGTTTGGCGCAATGATTGTGCATCTCGAATTTGGCACGGTTGTCGTGAAGTGCAATGATTGTGCATCTCGAATTTGGCACAGTTGTCGTGAAGTGCAATGATTTTGCAGCTCGAATTTGGCACGGTTGCCGTGAAGCGCAATGATTGTGCAGATCGAATTTGGCATGGTTGCCATGATGCGCAGCGATTGTGAGGCTTTGATTTTGGCATGGTTTCCATGATGCGCAACGATTGTGCGGCTTTGGTTTTGGCATAGGTGCCATGATGCGCAACGATTGTGCGGCTTTGGTTTTGGCATAGTTGCCATGATGCGCAGCGATTGTGCGGCTTTGGTTTTGGCATAGTTGCCATGATGCGCAGGCATTGTGCGGATTTGGTTTTTGCATAGTTGCCATGATGCGCAAGGATTGTGCGGCTTGGTTTTGGCATGGTTGCCATGATGCGCAGCGATTGTGCGGCTTTGGTTTTGGCATAGTTGCCATGATGTGCTGCGATTGTGCGGCTTTGGTTTTGGCATAGTTGCCATGATGCGCAGCGATTGTGCGGCTTAGGTTTTGGCATAGTTGCCATGGTGCGCATCGATTCTGCGGCTTAGGGTTTTGTGTGTCGAAACCCTAGTTTAGCATTTGACCGGTGACGTCATGCTATGCGTAAGGTTTTACGATTTTACCCCTTGTCTAAAAACCACCATCAACATTAAGTCTCTGCTTAGCTTGGAACAGGGGCCTTGTTGCAAGGTAAGCATAAGATGGTGACAGACGAGGATAGAACTGAGACAGTAAGTCGTGAAAAAGGGCTAAGGAGACTTGTCTGACCTTTTTCGAGATGTAAGTAGAATTCGCAATCCTTGCATCTGGTAGCTTTGTATAAATCCAGTCGTTTATATGTCTTTGTGGTCAGGCTTTGGAGCGCGAGGTGGAGCTGCTAGCATAGACTGGGTGTGAAAGGGACTTGTCAGTATTATTGAGCCTGGAATGGGCGTAGGCCGTTTGGAAGAGCATGTCGTTGGAAAGCATAGTGTGGCGCGGATTGGCAGTTGGCGCGGATTGGGAAGCTGGCGCGGATTGGGAAGCTGGCGCGGATCGGGAAGCTGGCGCGGATTGGGAAGCTGGCGCGGATTGGGAAGCTGGCGTAGATGGAGTGCTTTGTGGGACCGGTGTTATCAAGGAGGGTGCGTGCGTTTTTGGAAGAGACCAAGCTTGTTATTGCGAGCTCGGCTGCCTTTCTCCACGCACGGCTTTGAAAAGGGAATCATTTCCCTATTCGAAGTCCCCTCAATTATCACGCCTATATATAACAAGGGTGTTCTCCTTTCATCTTGTACCTTTGTTCTTCCATACCTTCGCGTTAGCGGCGTAGTGACAAGGAGAGTCAGCATTCCAGGTATGTCTCCCGACGCTTCTTCTTTAACTCTTTATATATTTTTTGTGTGCTAGAACGAAAACTCTTAGCTGTATATACGTTTCGTATGAACCCATAGAAAATACTGTTCTTCCATGTCTTCGTAGAATCGAGTCATAAGTGTGATTCTTATGAACCCATAGACTTTTCGTCATGAATACTGCGGCAGTATGTTTATGAAAACCTAGTTGCTTAGGGTTTTCTTTGGCTATGTGTGGGAGATAATTTCTTCTCGTCTTCCCCTTTTGGTGCAGATATCTTGTTACCAAAGCGCCATAAGAAACTCCGACAAGATGTCACTTGAACAAAGTATTGCTTCACCAAAAGACGTTGGTAACTCCAAACCAAACACGAATGATGACTTCTTCACAAATCCCCTTGCCGCATCCCGGAAAAATCATCCAAATTTCATGCCAATTCTCTTGACCGGTTCGGAGGATGAAAGGAGGACCCGTTCATTCCGACCAGAGAGCATAATACGGTTTTGTCTTCATAAAGGGGTGTACTCTGCTTCCCATATTGATTTCAGAATGTGTCAAAGCCCGTTGCGCTCCTTTGATAAATGGATTGAGTTTATGGTGAGCCAGGAACATATAAGTGCTAATTTGACTCGAGCACAGATCATTGACGCTGTTAGGGCTTCCGCAAATCTTCAAATTAGGAAGGACATCCCTGGTTTAGTTGCTTTTATCTCCAGATGGTGCCCGGATACTCACACAGCCGTATGCAGGTGGGGTGAAATGACCTTCTCCCTAGAAAGCGTGGCCCTTCTGCTGAATCTTCCCGTAACAGGAAACCTTAATATCCTGTTGTCAGAAGATGAAGAAAAGATGCGAGATGATCTCGTTGCGAAGTTGAAATATTTCGTTCGGAAAGAGAACAAAAAGTGTTTCTACGGCTGGTGGGTGTCCCAATGGTTCCCGGATGAGCTGGACGGAGTCAAAAGAATAGTACGCTTCATGTTGCGGCATTCTTGGCTCTCTGGTTGTCTAGGGGCATTTTCGATGACGGTTCCGGCAAGAAAGAGATAAGACAAGAGCTTCTGGCGATTGCCGTAAGGTTAGCGAGAGGTGAAGTTCTTCCCATTGGTAGCCTGTTCCTTGGTTCTCTGTATACGCATATGGATCACTTGGTTGCGGATATGCGCGTTTAGAACGGTTTTATGAAAGTGGACTCGTATGTCCATGTTGCTTTCCTTCAAGCGTGGTTATGGGAGCATTTCGATAAGTATGCTCCGAAACTGTTACCTTCGATTCCCGCGAGCTGAGGTGGTTCCAGAATACTCCGATGGGTGAACAGGCGCCCAAGAGCTGGCTTGAACTTGGTTGGGTTCCTTGATAAATTGCATGAAGTCGGTTTTCGCCCGTGGGCCCCGGTGCATGCGTCCGTAGTTCAGGTTAACACCTTTCTTCCGCTCCGAATATGGCTTTGCTTTCCGAAGATAACCTGACTGCTGGTGAAGATTTGTTTATGCGGAGTTGCATGCCCAGTTATATGCCGTCTTTCTTTAGGGGATCGTTCCAAGTAGCTTCTTATAATATTGATCGTGTTGCTCGTCACACGGGTTTCGACCAAGGGGTCTACCCTATCGATCTTGTATATCTCACAGTAATTCTCGAATTGCTTTCTTAGCCTTTTCCCTATCTGGGCAGTCAGCGATGGTCCAGTAGCTTCGGAACATGAGATGGTGTTGATGCTTCGATTTCCTTCGGGTAGTTGGACTTTCTTGCTTCGCTTATCCCTATCTTCAGTTTCTGCCTATTGTATGTATTACTTGAGGTCACCAACATCAATTAGTTTCTGGATCATTATCTTGAGATTCTTGCATTTCTTTGTTTTGTGCCCGTTGAAGCAATAGTATTCACAGTAATCCCTTGACTTCTCGGTCCTAGGGGTTGTTTTCCTTTGGACCATGGCCATTCCAGTTTTTCCCGGTCCTTGATTTCCCTTAGAATGCGGGTGTAGTTGGTGTTCAGCTTCGTGAAAACTTGATCTTAGAATTTGCGGTCATCACGTCGACGGTCATCCCTTCGTCCTATCTTATCATTGTTAGGACGTTCAGCTGAACTGCCCTCTTTGATCCGCTGGCTTGTTCTACGGAATTAGTCTGATGAGATCTTTGAGCTTGGGCCCTAGGGTTCTCCCGTTGGATCTCTTCTAGCCTGGCGTGCTTTTCAATGATTACTCGAAGGTCTCCTTCTGTCGTAGGTACACTTCCATGAATTTCCACAAATAATGGGATCATTCTATTCAATCCCCATTTGTAACAGTTGATGTTGACCACTGGATCTACGTTTCCTATGGCTTGACAAATCCTGTGCCATCTGTCGGTATACTCCCTGATTGTTTCTTTGTAAACGGTTATTAGTGAGAAGAGCTTGTCCATTCCTACGTTGACAACCTTATTGTACATGTAAGTTTCTAAGAACTTTTTAGCGAGCTGGTCATAGGAGTTGATGGAGTTGGGTGGTAGGTTGTCGAACCAAGATAATGTTGATCCCTTTAGACTTGAAGGGAAATACTTGCAGAGGAATGCATCGTCTTGCTCCCATCGGGCTAAGATACGATTGTAGTAACGAAGATGTGATGCGGGATCGCTGGACCCATCATAATATTCGAATGCTGGAACAAGGAACTTCTGAGGGATAAGTGCTTTGTCCAAGTGCGAGGTCAGTGGTGTGGTGTTTGCTTATCTCATCACCTTTTCTAGTCTCCCCATCCTTGCCTGGATTTTAGTTGCTTGATCTCTTCCATCATTTCAACACGAAGGTCCTCCATTGCCCGCTGGTGGTCTTCTTGGATCGTAGATCGCCCTGATCTTCGGTTCTCACTATCAAAATAGTCTAAATCCTCTAGCACAAAATCTGGGTCGGATGACCTATTTCCTCTAGTTACTCCTCGGTTTAATGGCTCGGGATTAGTCACGACAATCCTTCGGTCATGGTTCAGCTCTGGTGCTTTAGAATTTGCTACATCGTTTTGATGCGCTGCTCCGATGCTTTGGGAAATCTTGTCCTTGAGCTCCTTATTTTGTCGAGCTAATAATTCCACAACCTCTGGATATGTCTTCTAGATCTTCTTTAATTCTTCGAGCTCTGCTATCAGCTGGGGGGAATGATTCGATCCTTGGTTCGGAGTTCCGATCCGCCCCTGCCCCCCAATGGCCACAGTGTGATCTTCATCAACGGTATGGATTAAGGGATGGGGCGGGTCGGAATTTGGCAACAACAATTCTACATGTAGAGGCGTCGGTTGTGTAGCTGGCAGGGTCTGGTTCTGGTCGTTCGTTGCTGGCATCCCAAGGGATGGCTGCTGGTTTGGTGCCTTCGTCTTCTCACCATTTTGTTTGTTGCGCGTCATAACTGGCATCATCCTTGGTGTTTCTTTTGACGATGCCTTGGTTTTTCCCGTATCCTTTGTCTTTTCCATCTTCGATCTCTTTGCCTGCACAGGTAAAACATCATCGAAAATCCGATATCCAAGTGGGTCATGTTAGTAAAGTTAATTCAAATGTGAAGGTCATAAGCGCAACTCCACCAAAAGCTTTGGAGGGATCACGAAAGGAGAAAACTGTCCATTAGTTACAAACATAGATCCATTCACATATCTTGAAAAAACATTTTAAGCGAAGTGCATATCGATCGGTTTTAAGTATGAAAATCGTGAAAAATTCTAAGAAAAGTGCCGATCTCCAAGTTTTAAGTGTGGAACGTGTACAACATTCTAAGGAACACATAGATCCATAAGTTTCGAATTCGGGAAACAAGGAAAATTCTAAAAAATGCGTAGTTATGTGAGTTTTAAACTTGGAAAACAAGGATAACTTCTAAGAAAAGTATAGATTTATAAGTACTACTTAAATCCTGATACAATAATGTTAAATCACGTGAAAAAAATTGTTTTCGAAGGACGATTTTGGTTGTTAGCTTGAATCTGAACACTATTATTTAGAGAATAGCACGGGGAGCCAAAAATGGGTAAAATCACATGATAAAATAAATATTTTACCGGGACAGAGTCCCTGATTCTAGCGCCAGATTGTGAACACAGAAATAACGATGGTATCCATGTGTTCACAAACAATGTTCGCATTTACTTATGAAGTTTTCCAAAGATGGTATCCATCTTTTTCCATCGGTTGAGTTTTCCAAACTCAGCAGAAATTCTCGCAAAGAGAACTTCCGCCAGTTCGCGGACTGAGTTCGCGGACTTAGCACACAAACGATTTTTGGAAAATCCAGCAAAATTTCTCGGTCGAGAACTTCCAACAGTTCGCGGAATGAGTCTGCGGACTGGGTTCGCGGACTTGGAAAGCCAATTCCACAATCCTCCCGATTTCTCTTGATCAACAAAGTTCGAAAACTTCGGTTCAAGGAATACATGGTTATGTAATCTAAATTCTCATTTCAATCATTGAGACATTCTCAGAGGATGCTATGTAGCCGTTATTCACAAACTGATTCACGTCAGAGCAATTATCAAAGTGATTGAAACTTTTCATGACTTTCGTCACTAGGTGAAGATAAACTTGATCAAAGAGAACCACTTTACCAACACATGATTTCGAGAAAAAGATAAGCAATGAATGCTCAGATCGAAATGTCAAATGTGTATGATCTAGTCTATATAGCATACATATTTGACATTTGACATTTCGAGTTGAGCATTCTATATAGAGATATACTTTTGAGTGATATATAAGTTCAAGTCTCCACATACCTTTTTATTGATGAATTTCCACGGTTCCTTGTATAGATCTTCGTCGTTGTATGATGAATCTCCATGAAGTCCTTGAGCTCAACTACACTTTTCTATCCTAGTCCGAGACTTAGCTATGTAGGCTAGAAATCAGGACTCATAGTTTTGATCACTAACATTAACAAACATGCTTGAGATAGCAACGCATGCGAGGTCGACCGAGCTATGCTCTAACAAGTTGAAGGAGTTAGCAAAGTAGTGGGTAGAAAATCAACCAAGTCTCCGCAAGATGAGCAACTGGTTTTAACACGATTTCCACTTCCCACTCTTTGACTGCAACAATTGTCACACTTCATTGGATCAAGGTGTTTACAAATATAGCAATATAAATAAGTCTCTGAATCATGATTGAAAACATGACTTTCTTTCGTCAAACAGACAATACGAGATTAACAACTCAACGTCTGAGCAATTACTCCCAACAGAGCAAATTCAATCAATTAGAGCTTATTTTATTTCTTTACACAGAATACACAACACACCTACAATCTTCGATCACCATTGATCTCACATATTTCTCAGTTTCCCTCCTACAAATCGACGATCCTCTCTTGTGACCGAATTGACTCTGGAACGGCCATTGTCTTGGTTGAGGCCGGAGTCCTACAGATTGATCTCTCGAATTCAAAGCACTCCCTTTTTGCAGTGCATCTGTGAGAGGTTTAACAGTTCGCTCGGTTCAAGGAGTTTCCTCCGCACGGTCGTCTCCTCGATTCCTTAAAAACCAGTAACTCGTTTTTCCCCATCTACAGATTGGCGACCACAGTGGGAGATTATTCTCTCGGTTGCAATCTCAATTCTCACAAAGATGGTCGGTCTTAGGTCTGGTTCAGTTACCAATCCAGTTTCAACACCCGAATCCAATATCACAAGATTTAGTGGTGCTTCCACCACTACTCCTCCGGTGCAACCTTCCACTACCACTCCTCCGGCGCAGCCTGCCACCACTACTCCTCCAAGAACTGGTGCTCCTGTGATCACCCCTACAAGTGACGGCACTGGTGCCATCAACAATCCACTCTTTGGTCGGTCTCCTGAAGAAATCATAGAAAATCCGTCTACCATAGGCGATCTCATGAAGGTGCAAGAGACTCTTGCCAAAAATCAGACTGACGTGGCTACTACTCAGAAGGAATTATTTAATTATCTTAAGACTCTTACAGACAAGATGTCAGAGAAAACTTAGGAAAAAGGAAAATCTAAAGAAACGTCTTCAGACGCTGATCCCGAAGTCACTCGGATCCATGTAGTAGATGATGAGGAAGTTCCTAAGGCCGCAGACAATCCACCAGCGAAAGAACCATCCAGTTTTATCACTCGTGAAGACCTGGAACGCCTTTTGGAGGATGGTGAAAAAGACAAGATGTCTTTTGTCCACCGTCACCGACATCCATACCCTGCTTCTATGCAAAGGATTCCTCTTCCAAAAGGTTACACCTCTCCAACATTCACCCTTTAAACATGTCTCTCGATTCTTGGAAGCATTGGGTGAACATGATCTCAACCATACTGTCCGATTGAAGGAATTTTCAAATCTCTGAAAGGTATGGCATATACCTGGTACAACAACATCGCGCCAGGAAGTATCAAAAGTTGGGGAGAAATGGTTAATGCTTTCTACAGAAAGTATTTCTTCGTTTCAGAGCAATTCAACCTCTCTGATCTCGGAAGGATGTTTGAAAGGAGTAACGAACATCCTAACGATTATGTGAAAAGGTTCAGAGTTCAAGCTTTGGACTGCCATGATCCAAATGTAAAAGAGCAAAAACTTGTGGACTTGTGCATCAACGAAATGATTCCAGTTTACAGAGATTTACTGGAAAATCTTAGGTTCCATATTTTCTCCGAACTTCATGAAGCGTCTAACAGATCGGCAACTACTGCACCTGCTTTACTGGAGAGGGCTAAAACTACAAAAACCGAAGAACCACGGGAGACTCGAGGTAGTAGACGTTTGATCAACAAACAGTACAAACTCCAACCTTACACAAACATTGTTGCAGAAGGGGCAAACGAAAAGCCGACCCACAACGCAAGCATACTTCGTCAACTCCTTCAAAGGCGCAAAGGAAGGATAATACGCAAGTTCCTGCTCAACACACAGAAGCTGATCCAGAGGCACCTGACTTCCCCTTTTTCCATTGAAGAAGTTATTGAAATGCTAGATGCCTGGGTTCAAGACGGATCAATCAAGTTGCCGTATGTCAAGAAAGAACCAACTGAAGAAGCCATGGAAAATCCTCATTATTGTCGCTTTCATAGGTTCGTCAACCATCCCACAAGTGATTGCAGAACCTTAAAATGCATATTTAAAGAAAAGATTGAATCAGCAGAGCTTAAATTGGGAACTGAAGGAATCCACCGAGATCCTCTCCCAGTCAGAACCTGCACTCTTTATGAACCACCTGTCAAGGAAGCAGTTGAATCCTTAATCGAGCATGTTTGCGAATTGCTATATTTATCAAAATCTTAAAGGGGAGACATGTTTACTGCATTGAACCACATCGTGTCAGGAAAGCGCTTATTGATTCAGGAGACGCCTCATGAGCCTTCAGCAGCAGTCAAAAAAATGTACGAGTGGGGACTTCTCACCACAGTCCATGTCAACGGAAACGAATTCAAACGAGCATTAATTGATGTCGGCACTGCTGTTAATGTTATCCCTCTGAAAACTCTGAGAGTTTTTGGTATCACACGACAAGAAGACATTCATGCTCCAGTAACAGTCACGGATCATGAAGGAACACCCAGAGATGCTTATGGACACATTACTCTCAAGGTGAACATAAACTCAGCCTGGATAGAAACGAAATTTTACATAATCCGAGAAGATCCAGGATATGATATGATCCATGGACGTACGTGGATTCATACTGGAAAAGTAACCCCAAAACCTTCAATTGCACATTTCTCCGTTGAAGAAACCTCTGATTCAGAAGAAGAAAAAGAAGATATTTTACCATTCGAGTATCTGAAGGAGGTCAAAGCCCTGACAGAGCTAACACAAAAGCCTGAAGAAAATGCAAATGCTTTCATCAAGAGATTTCATACTCAGGCAAGTCGTATTCCTCTTCATGTGTCCATATCATCAATTTTCAAATATGCTTATTTGGTCTGAGGGCTTCACTCCACCAACAACTTAGCTATTGCAAAATGCTATGAGTGGATAACATCACCTCAGCAATATTTCACTAAGTGGTTGGATGCAGAACCTCTCCGAATCGAACACCTCACTAATACAGTCATTGCTGAAATAATGGCTGAACTCGACAAACAGTATCCCGAATATTCTCCTTTGCACGAATGTCCACATGTGCCGCAAGGTTGGAAGACTTCAACAACATGGAATTCCACTGCACGAAGAATTCCAAACCAACAGAAGATATTCAGGGCACAAATGATTAAGTCTAACAAATTCCAGGAAGGAGATTTAGTTCTCAAAGCAACTAAGCGTAACTTTCATTCTGCAAAGAAATCCAACTGGGAAGGACCTTTTATGATCTCTAAGTATGTTGCTGGTAGATAGTACAAATTAATCAACATGGACAACAAGGAGACTGTGGTCGTAATACACGAGAATTGGCTCAAGTCCTTTGACGTTTAAGGTTTTGGATATTCGAGGTATTGGATGTTCAAGGAACTAACACCCCAAATATTTGGCGTTTAGAATTTTCTTTCATTGTATTTCAATTCCTACAAAATGTTTGCAATACTTGCATTCAGTAATTTAAATTCAGCAATTTATCAAAATTCGGTTTACTTAAAGAAAATCTCTATCAAACCCAAAGAAAATCCTCAATCATCTACTTATCCAAAACCAATCAAAACCATAAATAAAATCTCACATCTCTCAGAAATTCAGAAGTTCAAGAGATTATGAAAAGAAATCAAAGAAAATCAGCAAAGAAATACTTTTGCTCCTCTGCATCCTTCAAGACTTGTAAAGCCGCCTTCTCCATGTTCAACTCTTCAGTCATCCTGGCAATCTTGTCTTCCTTCTCCATCACAGCGTCATTGGGAAAGGGTATGTTATTCTCACATGAGCCCTTAATAGCATTTATCTTCTTACGAAACCACTTCATGTTGAAGCGAAGGCTCTCAGAATTCTCCAAGTTGAACTCCCAATCAAAGAGTACATCTGGAGTGACAGTATTTCTGGCCCTAGCGCATATATCACTTACAACACGCAATATAACACTTACTTGCATTGTTAAAGAATA
Organism: Papaver somniferum; assembly: GCF_003573695.1. Taxonomy (NCBI): domain Eukaryota; kingdom Viridiplantae; phylum Streptophyta; class Magnoliopsida; order Ranunculales; family Papaveraceae; genus Papaver; species Papaver somniferum. Next base: position 117,310,435 of record NC_039358.1, read on the forward strand.
AGCACGCTTGGGATCTCTGGTAACGATGATGTGACCAAATTTCTTACATATCTTCTCGTACAAGCCGGCATATCCAATAGGAACACTGAATCCACCAACCAGTTCGTGATATGGGAGTGATGCATCAAATGGAGGGTCAAAAGCAATCCCTGCACTCGGGTATTCATGCACTACTATATGATTCTCGATTACTGGAGCAACTTCCACTGTCATGGAAACAATTTCTTCAGTTTCTTCCACTCGTGGTTCAGCTTCATCCGCCACTGAAGCAAAAACTATTGAAGTTTCAACATCAGTGATAAACCTCTCATGGCATTGAAGTGCAGAGATGGTTGTCTCTTAATTAATAACCCCAGGGTTGCTCGAGTTATCATTATTAGCTCCTTCATTCTCAACTTCGGTATTTGACACCTAATACGAAGATTACATGAGATTAGGATCATCCAAGCATGAAACCGAAGAAAATCATAAAATTTGGCATGGAAGTGAACTGATGATACTTAAGTTCTTCATTTTACATGCTAGACATCAGCAAATAACGTGAAAGTCACAAAAAAAACGTTTTACAACAAGCTCATCTGAGAAGATTTTACACTTCCCTGTACAAAGCAACGAATTGGGAGCAATTGGCGAAGAATCTAAGTCTGAGATATATATCATTATCTTCGTATGGATGTTATCTACAACATATAAAAATTTCATAACAATCGTATGAACGAACAAAAAGATGTGGTGAAAAAATTAGACTACATGACAGTTGAAAATTTTCTGGAAGTCTCCTGGAAGTTTACTGTTTCGCTAATTTAAGCCCCTAAACGTTCTCAAAACTCTAAAAGCTTCTTTGCAAAAGCTTGGAAATTTCCTGGGCATAAGGATACATGGGTAGATTGCGAAAATTCGACATCATATGAAGATTCTACAGCGTTTTTGCTAAAGGGCTGAATTCTGAAATTTCTGGTGACGCATTTCGACAAAACTTTTCGTGTATTCACATGAATTCTCATTAATTTATTCATAAATCAAGAAATTTATGCTTCTATGGATAAGATGCAAGATAAATACTTACTTGGATGGACTCCGAAGTGTTCAAGGACCCTGGATTGCCCGTATCAATATCAAGAGCACCGTTGCTTTCATTCGGTTTTGAGCTCTGGGAATTTTCTTTATTGCCATTTTCCGAAGATGAAAGAACATCACCAGTAACCTCCACTTCCATGGATACATCCTCCTGGATATATTTCCAACAATTAGCATTTATGTCTACAAAGCATCATAATTGGTTATACGAAGAAATACTTACGACCCCTTCTTCACTCAAGTCAGAAACTGGTTGCCCAGCGGCAGAGAACTGAAGACCGTCAATACTTGATGGAGTAAAATTCTGTAACAAAGTAACAAACATTGGTTTTATGATCCTAATTACACGGATGAGAAGAAGTCATATTGAAAGAAATATCGACAACTCACCAAAGAAATCACTGGGGACTTTATGGTGTTAGGTAACATCTTATAATTCTTATTCCTGCCTTCTCCACCATGAATAGTCACTTCAGTTTCTGAGAGGTCTACATCGATTCGAGGTCTTACGTTACGACCGTCCTGTGGAAAATTTTGATGCAATAATCAAAACACAATTATCATAATTTTATGAAAATTACACAAAGAATACTTACTTGTGAACATCCTGGAAATGTTTTATGTTTATCACCGCCAGGGAAATGCTTCAGTCTTGGTCGAGTAGAAATCATCTCAGCAGAAGGAGGCTCCTTCACCAAAGGTTGATCAACTGTCACCAAATCGAGTAAACGCCCGAGTTGTTGATCCCAAAAGTTTATGTAACCTGGAGTTACATATGTAATTCGCTCAGATCTAGGGAACCAGTATTCACTTCCTTCCACATGTGTAAGGTATAAACGGGTCATGAGTTGTTCAACCGATGGTTTCCTTCTTCGAAAAGTCGGAACACACTGATCCATACCCATTTGCGGAGCTGCCCTATCAATATTGTATTCTTCCACCGTGAATTCACCATGTATTATTGATATCAGGTAACCAGGAGTGCAATTCAACATAAAATACCTCTCGCCGTCACTCAAATCAACACCAGATTTCAAAGTCATACTCTCTTCATCATTGAAAGTTTTCAACTGGGAAACATAAGAAGATACTGACACCCATGGACGAAAGTGGAATTCAGATTCACGGTCTAACACATCAATGAAGCGAGTCTTGAGTCGAGGTTGCTTTGTAGACCAGCGCATGATCCTGGCATTGGTCTTCTCAGAGAAAACATGGCGAGCATTAGTATTCAATCCTTGCAAGATGGTACGTGGAATGGGTGCATAATTCTTGAAACATTCCAACATCAAAGCTTGAAGAAATATTGTATTGGCATAGCATTCAATCTTCATAAAACCATTCGAGATGCTGGAGTCTATAATCAAGGAGTCTAAGTTGGAGTACAAAGAACCCAAGAACATATTACCTATTGGGAGGTGCTCACCCTGAGCCATCTTAATTTCAAAAGGAATCACGAACGGCTTCAACAAATTTCCAGTATCTTCAAATACATCTCTGGACAACCATAAACACAAGAAAGCAGCAATAGATAACGTACCGTCAACATGACACTCCAGAGGAGTATCTCTCGGCCACCAATGTATTAACCAATGAGCATAACAACCTTTGTTGTCGGATGCCTTATTGATCTCCTCCATTGCGGCTGTCAAGATGTTAGAGAATGCAGTTTCCTCTAAGGAAGAAAGAACTTCAGGAAGGTTACCCGTGATTGGAAGATGCAACAAAGTGTTTGAGGGTAAAAACTGGTTCTTCCGTTTTTGGTAAATTTGGGTGTGTTGATAAGAAACGAATTTAAACCCTAAAAAACGCACTACACGGGAGTACTTTTAGATTCGAGAGATCAATCTGTAAGACTTTGGCTTAAACCAAGAAATGGGCATTCCAGATTCAATTCGGTCACAAATTGAAGGAGAAGGGGTTGATCTTAGGGAGTGAAGCGAAGAAGGTGTTTGAGATCAGAATGTTGAATTATGAAGGTGTGGCTGTTTATGACTTGTATCAGAATGTGGAACTGGCTTGCAGAATGTAATCTATCAGTTCTTGGTGTTTTCTGGATACTTGGTTGATAACACTTGTCCTCTTCATTTAAATAGGTTGAAAAACCTATTTATACAAGTCATGTTCGAGCACACTCTGAGATCGTAGGAAGTGAAGGTGATTAGGAAAATGGAGGAGTGGAATTGTGTAAAGAGTGGTGATCACCACGTTTCCACTACGAGGGTAAACTGGTCACGCTTTTACCCACTATCTCATTGCTGTTAACCGTCCGTTCTTTCCTAACACGTTCTTGTAATGGGCGCGTTGCACACCGCACGCTGTAAACCGCCATACCAATACCCCAGTGAGTATCCCCCAGTTTGTGACATGTTTGATGTCTTGAGTAAATGGGTCAAGTCGTGGGACTTGCCGCTGAAAGAAGCACGTGGCGCTTTTGTTAGAGCATAGCTCGGTCAACCTCGCATGCGTTGCTATATCAAGCATGTTTGTCAATGTTAGTGATCAAAACTATAAATTCTTGATTTCTATCCTATTAGCTAAGTCTCAGACTAGGATAAGAAAAGTGTAGTTGAGATCAAGGACTTCATGGTGATTCAACGACAACGACGAAGATCTACACTAATGAACCGTGGAACTTCATCAACAAAAATGTTTGTGAAGACTTGAACTTATCTATCACTCGAAAGTCTATATATTCTTCTCCTACTTCTTATGAGACAAAAGTTGTATGCTATATAGACTAAATCATATACACTTGATATTTCGAGCTAAGCATTCATTGCTTATCTTTTACTCGAAATCATGTGTTGGTAAAGAGTTTCGCTTTGATCAGGTTTATCTTCACCTAGTGACGAAAGTCATGAAAGTTTAAATCACTTTAGAAAGTGCTCTGACGAGTAAGGTCTGTTGTTCTTCACGACTGAATATCGCCCTCTGAGAATGTTTCAATGATTGGAATGAAAGTTTAGATTATATAACCATGTATTCCTTGAACCGAAGTTTTCAAACTTTGTTGATCAAGAGAAATCGGTAGGATTGTGGAATTGGCTTGCCAAGTCCGCGAACCCAGTCCGCCGACTCAGTTTGCGAACTGACGGAAGTTCTCTACCTAGAATTTCTGCTGGGATTTCCAAAACTCGTTTGTGTGCTAAATCCGCGAAAAAGTTCTCGACCCGAGAATTTCTGCTGAGATTGGAAAACTCAACTGATTAACTTAAGTCCGCGAACTTGTTTGTGAAAGTAAAAGGTTATGATCTAAAGATGTGCTCTGAACATGAAACATTAATTATTAAGGAATGCTTTATGCAAACCGTGGCTATAATGTTCATGAGCCGATTCTAATCGAATTGAATCATCTTTGCTTCAATTGTGTCTTGTGTAGTTACATAAGATCCCATAGCAATTGAAGAACTCTTAACTAGTTCTTTTGAGTCAATTGAACTAGTTATGGTGAAGAAGAACATGATTAATATGAGATGCTCATATGGTTGACCTTTTGGGTTATCATGTTGAACCAACATACGTGTACTCGTTTGGGCATGGTTTTCTCAAACCCAGTAAACGTGTACCCAAGTGTGTGTGACAACCTATGTCTTTCGATCTAACGGTTGAGAGATATTGGCTTGAATCTAAATCAAGTTTTCATCTAACGGTGGATAGAGTTTGCTTTGTATGTAAGGCAAAACCTTGATTTGAAAGGCTATATATAGGAGGCATCTAGCTAGAGCAAAACTTAATCCCCACACGTATGTGTGCTACTAGTGCGCTCGCTAGAGTCGATCTCCATTAACCCTTGATTTTCTTCTCTAAAATCGGGTTAACGAGTTAAAGACTTCACTGGGATTGTGAAGCCAGACCGATACTACTTTTATCGTAGTTGTGTGATCTGATCTTGCATATTCTATCGTACGAGCACAATCTGTGATTGTCTTGAGATCGTGAGAGTTCTCCGATAGGCAAGATAAAGAAGTCACAAACATCTTCGTCTCACTTTTTGTGATTCCTTGACAAACCTCCTGTGTAGTCAGCAAGGATTGTAGAGAGGTGATTGATTAATCTAGGATGTTCTTGGGGAATATAAGTCCGGATTATCAATTGGTTCATGTTACCTTGATTTTATATCTAAAGACAGAACAAAACCTAGGGTTTATCTGTGGGAGACAGATTTATCCTTTTGATAGACATTTCTGTGTGAGACAGATTCGTTTATTATCAAGTCTGTGATTTTGGGTAGCAGCAACTCTTAGTTGTGGGTGAGATCAGCTAAGGGAATCAAGTACACAGTGCCATGCTGGGATCAGAGGCATAGGAGCACAACTGTACCTTGTATCAGTGGGAGATTGGCAGGGGTTCAACTATAGATCAGTCCGAAGTTAGTTTGCAGTAGGCTAGTGTCCGAAGTTAGTTATTCAATCTGGACTGGGTCCCAGGGTTTTTCTGCATATGCAGTTTCCTCGTTAACAAAACTTCTGGTGTATGTGTTATTTCTTTTCCGCATTATATTTTATATAATAGAAATAATACAGGTTGTGAGTTCGTGATCATCAATTGGAAATCCAACCTTTGGTTGTTGATTGATATTGATTGATCCTTGGACATTGGTCTTTGGTACCTCCAAGTTATTCCTTGTATTTGATAAAGACTCGCTATTGATTTTAGATTGAGTAGAAATCAAATCAAGAGAGAGATATTAAATCCTTGAGATAATTTTATCTAGATTGAGTCTGACTGTCTAGTTGATTCTCTAGCAAAGTATTTCGGAGTTAGTCCAAACAGATTGCTAAGCGAAATATTGGGTGGTGTTGTTAGACCCCCGCTTTTTCAATTGGTATCAGAGCATGCAAACACGTTTAATACCTAACAAAACCACTCTATGGACAAGAGTACTATCTCTGACAACGCAACATCAGTACAGGACCACTCAGATAAGTTTCAAAAATATGGACCCTCTGAGGAAAACTCCTTCTTGTCTCCTTCAACCGAATCCAACTGGAGGAAATCTCTTGATGAACAGTTGGATGATCTCTCAGATGATAGTGATTCTGAAGAAGGACAAAGTCTTGATGAAGAAGTTTCTCAATACATCAAGTTGTTTAATCGTGAATTTAAGGAAACAAGGACAACTGCTTGTCTAAGAAAGTATATGAGTCCTCTCTGTCAAGAAAACAGAAAGTTGAGAAAACTCTTCAAAGGTTATGATGGTGGATACAAATTGTTACAATCTACCGTTAAAGATCATGAAGAAGAGGTTCGCTCAAAAAAATCTGAATGTGATAATCTTCTTCGTCACCTCTATATATTAAAAGAGAGGCTTGCCGAAAGTGAAGCAAGATGTGAATCTCAACAGAAGTGTTTCAATGACAAAGAACGCAGTCTTCTTTTCAGAGAGAAATTCTTGGAAACCAAACTCACTGCTGCTCTTATTAAGGTAAAATCACTGGAAGAGAATATAAATAGGTTCGGTTCTAGCTCTACAAAACTGTCTTATATGCTGGGAGCCTGTAAAGAAAACCATGATAAACGTGGTATGGGATATAAAGGAATAGACGCTCCTAACTGTGGTAAGACTAAGTTTGTTAAAGCTGTTAATATTTCTCCATGTGAAGAACCTGTGTCAGCTTGCAAAAACAAGGATTATACTTCTTCCAAATCTGCTCGAAAGAGAACTACTGAATGTAGGTCCTTCAACTGCTATTACTGCGGAAACAAAAGACACTCTGAGCGAAGGTGTCGGCTTCGGATAAGAAATGAAAAACTTCACAACATTCTTACGTGGATGTCTAAAGAAGTTGTTAAACCTATATCACAGATTGGAATCTTTCGTGTCCGGCCTCAAGGGACATACTGTGATAGGTCTTTTCCTAATTATGTAATTCAAACCGAAGGATGCCTACAATGGTGGAAGGAAAAACAACAAAAGTGTGACAAATGCTGTAAATCAATCCAAAAGGAGAAAAAGGAACAGGAGAAAGAAAAACGTGTCAAGTTCCCCTAATGTTCTCAAAAAGGACTGTGAATCCAAGACTTCCAATTCAGGCTTCTTACATGTCAACAACCGAGTCTCTGATTTGAAGATTCACATAAACATACTGAGACAGAATATCAAGAAAACATGGAATGTTGTTAACCCAGGTACTTCTAAATCTTCTCTTGATAATGCTTCTTCACTAAATCAGGTAGTTTGTTAAATACCGATGAAAAGGAAAAAGTGGAAGTAAATAAGGATGAGCAAGATGCTCATCTTATTTCAACCTGACATGTTCTTGATGCATCTCTTTTTAATTTTTTGTCTTGTTAAAGAGGGATTCTCATGGTTCTCAGGATTTTCATCTTGAGAAAGCTGTCAGGACTGTTCTACATTCGATGTTACTTTATTACGTTTGCACCTCGACATCTTTTTTTTTTCTTTCTCTTTGGGCTTCTTTGGTCGTTCATAGGCCTGTTTCTCTAGTACACGCACCAACCCTCTCGAAACGTCTTATTTCTTAGGGTTTGATGGAATCCCTTATATTTATAATGTTTTCCAGTGGTGCAGAAAGATTTTCTGAAAGTCTTTTGGTGCACAATGGAGGGAAGCAACAAGGTTGATGATGTTGAGCTTTGTCCTATTGTTATCTCATGCTTTCATGCTCTTGATCATGAAAACGAAGACAAACAACCAGTTCAGATTTCTTCACAATTGGTAGGAAATCTTCTTGGAGATTTTAAGGTCGTTCGCGAACAACTTGGTATCGCAACACGGAATCTAGACTACCTAAAAGAAGAACTAAGGAAGGCATCTGAGGAACTCGATCTTGTTCAATCCCTGGTTGCTGACAGGATTTAGCTTTTCGTCTGATCATGGTTCTAGTTTTGTCGCCTAAGATGTCTTCTTTTCGGATTAGTTGGAAGAATAACTAGTGCTTTGAATAGCGAAGATTGTGACTACACATAGCTATCTTTGTTTTCATCTTCTTGTGCTTATTTTTTAGGTTTATGGTTTTTAAATTCTAAAAATATTTGGAGGATGATGTTATTGCAATGTTTTTATGGGATATGTATTGTTTGCATCCGTGAACTTGAAGGTCCCATATTTTTGTCAAAAGTAAAGTCGTTCATGAATCAATATTCGTATTGATGAAAGGACGAATGGACTGTTGACATATACAAAAGTTATGCCTATGCAATCATGTATTTGATGGAAAATAGGATTAAATCTTTTGTGTGACAAGGATAAAGTCTATTATGTTGTTATGCATATAATGATGCAAAGATAGAATAGATCCTTGTGTATTAACCACGGTATTGATCTTCATTGATCCATCTTGCTATGTTTTACTGTGAAGGCTCCATTGTGTGTCTTATGTTGAGCACCTTACAACTAAGTCGATTAACCTTGGGTTTGTTGGTTGTTCCGTAAGATGCTATATGTTGAGCATTATGAACTAAATTAATCATCCTTGGTTATTTAGTTTTGTACTCCATAAGTTTTCCTTCTTATGTTGAGTACATGTACGGTTAAGATGGTCATGTTCCATGATAATCTTAGTCTGGTTTCCATAATCTCTTATGTTGAGCCCAAAATAATTAAATTGATTAGTTCGGTAATTAGTTTGGTTGTTTTATTTTCGATTAGATTAATTATAAGCTCTCTTGTAATTAATCTAGTTGTGTTTTCATATATTCCACAAGATGTTGTGTTGAGTATATGAACGGCTACATTATCATGTTCTATTGGTTAATGTAGTCACGTATTCCGTAAGGTTTTCCTTATGTTGAGTACTTGAACAATTAAGTTAGTCACCTCCATATGATTAACTTAGTCGTAGGCTGTTGCTCCGTGAGTTTAATTATGTTGAGCACTTTCAATTAAATTGATCACTTTTGCGGTTTTGATTTAATTGCGTATTCCAATTAGAATATTCATGGGTTTATTTGTGAGTATTTTGGTTGAGTTTTGGATATAAGAAATCATTCACATGGTTTTTGGTGTCCAAATAAAAATCCTTCTTTTCTTTCGAAATTAAGGTCGCTCTTGTTGTTCCTTTGAGAATGACATCAAATGGGGGAGAGTTCTTTTGAACTTGTGCTTAATGGTAACATCTTGCGGGGAGTGCGGCTGTGGAATTTTAAAGGGGTTATCTTGCATCTTAAAACTCCTTGATGAATGCTGTTAGCTTCGGCTATAAGATTGCATCTAAATTAAGATGATATGTTGTCTTTCTTTTGGTCATGAAATATCTCTTGTGGAAATTTCATTATGAACCCGTTCTTGTACCTTTTCCAATTTTATTGAAAAAAGGGGGAGAAATATTGTAGGGCACACTACAAATACATATGGTTTTCGGATCATTGTGTAAGGGGGGGCTGGTTTCCATGATCGAGATGGAGTATTGACTAAGGGGGAGTGATACATATCATCATAGTATTATTGTTAAAGTCGTGATGCAATTGGACTTTGATGTTCATAATAATACTATGACATTGTATAATAATGATCGAGAATCTCGATTTCTCTCATTGTTATAGATACGGAGCTTCAACAACGAAGATACTAAACTTACAACCTTTGGGATCATTGGAGTACTTGGAAGGACGAAGATATCAAGGAACGTTGAAGATTGGACTATGGAATAGGAGCCACTAAAGTTTATCTTTTTTGTATTCCATATGTATTAATAGTTTTATCACTAAAATTGACAAAGGGGGAGATTGTTAGAGCATAGCTCGGTCAACCTCGCATGCGTTGCTATATCAAACATGTTTGTCAATGTTAGTGATCAAAACTATAAAGTCTTGATTTCTAGCCTATTAGCTAAGTCTTAGACTAGGATAAGAAAAGTGTAGTTGAGCTCAAGGACTTAATGGTGATTCAACGACGAAGATCTACACCAAGGAACCGTGGAACTTCATCAACAAAAAGGTATGTGAAGACTTGAACTTATCTATCACTCGAAAGTCTATCTATTATTCTTCTACTTCTTATGAGACAAAAGTCGTATGCTATATAGACTAGATCATATACACTTGATATTCCGAGCTGAGTATTCATTGCTTATCTTTTACTCGAAATCGTGTGTTGGTAAAGCGTTTCGCTTTGATCAGGTTTATCTTCACCTAGTGACGAAAGTCATGAAAGTTTCAATCACTTTGGAAATTGCTCTGACGAGAAAGGTATGTTGTTCTTCACGACTGAATATCGCCCTCTGAGAATGTTTCAATGATTGGAATGAGAGTTTAGATTATATAACCATGTATTCCTTGAATCGAAGTTTTCGAACTTTGTTGATCAAGAGAAATCGGTAGGATTGTGGAATTGGCTTGCCAAGTCCGCGAACCCAGTCCGCGAACTGACGGAAGTTCTCGACCGAGAATTTATGCTGGGATTCCGAAAACTCATTTGTGTGCTAAGTCCGCGAACTGGTGGAAGTTCTCAACCCGAGACTGCTGAGTTTGGAAAACTCAACCGATTAATTTAATTCCGCGACTTGTTTGTGAACTTAAGAGGTTATGATCTAAAGATGTGCTCTGAACATGAAACATTAATTATTAAGGAATGCTTTATGCAAACTGTGGCTATAATGTTCATGAGACGATTCTAATCGAATCGAATCATCTTTGCTTCAATTGTGTCTTGTGTACTTACATTAGATCTCATAGCAATTTAACAACTCTTAACTAGTTCATTTGAGTCAATTTAACTAGTTATGGTGAAGAATAACATGATTAATATGAGATGCTCATATGGTTGACCTTTTGGGTTATCATGTTGAACCAACATACGTGTACTCGTTTGGGCATGGTTTTCTCAAACCCAGTAAACGTGTACCTAAGTGTGTGTGACAAGCTATGTCTTTCGATCTAACGGTTGAGAGGTATTGGCTTGAATCTAAATCATGTTTTCATCTAATGGTAGATAGAGTTTGCTTTGTACCTAAGGAAAAACCCTGATTTGAAAGGCTATATATAGGAGACATCTAGCTAGAGCAAAACTTAATCCCCACACGTCTGTGTGCTACTAGTGCGCTCGCTAGAGTCGATCTCGATTAACCATTGATTTTCTTCTCTAAAATCGGGTTAACGACTTAAAGACTTCATTGGGATTGTGAAGCCAGACCGATACTACTTTTATCGTAGTTGTGTGATCTGATCTTGCATCTTCTATCGTACAAGCACAATCTGTGATTGGCTTGAGATCGTGAGAGTTCTCCGATAGGAAAGATAAAGAAGTCACAAACATATTCGTCTCACTATTTGTGATTCCTTGACAAACCTCCTGTGTAGTCAGGAAGGATTGTAGAGAGGT